>NC_134354.1:481279815-481579815 GCF_048569485.1 Anomaloglossus baeobatrachus | reverse complement strand
GCCACTTCTGGGGCGGCCGCGGCCTGCTATTTTTAGGCTGGGAAGAGTCCAATAACCATGGCTCTTCCCACCCTGAGAATACCAGACCCCAGCTGTCCGCTTCACCTTGGCTGGTGATTAATTTGGGGGGGACCCCACGTTTGTTTGTTTTTTTTAAAAAAAAACGCCTGGGGAGCCCTCCAAATTGATCACCAGCCAAGGTGAAGCTGTCAGCTGTGGTTTGCAGGCTACAGCTGTCTGCTTTACCCTAGCTGGCTATCAAAAATAGGGGGGACCCCACGTCGTTTATTTTAATTATTAATTTTTTGGGGGGCTAAATACAAGGCGTGGCACCCTTTAGTGCCACATGAAAGGCACTAAAGGGCGCCAGCTTAGAATATGCAGGGGGTGGGACGTTATATATGTTTGACATCTATCCATTCATCCATTGTAGCATTTTAGGCTATGTGCCCACAATCAAGATTTGCAGCGTTTTGGGCGCAGAGTGTTTTCCCTGCATCCATAGCGCTGCGTTGTGCAGTAGAAGCACAGTGGAAGGATTTTTAGAAATCTCATGCCCAATGTGCTTCTTTTCTCCGCAGCATACACTGACCTGTGGTGCAGCTTCCCGAGCCTCAGCATGTCAATTTATGCTGCGGAGACAAGAGTGTTCTCTGCAGGTAGCATAGAGCTCCACAGCAGCCTGAACCCAAATCATGGGCATGGGCAGCTGCGTTCTCCCGTGGACAACACTCGCATCTCTGCAGGAAGGCTGACACTGTGTACAAGACGCCGTGTCGCTGGATCATGGCCACATAGCCTAAAAGTGAGAAATTTGTTGCTACAGCAACATTTTTGAGAAGTACCTGTGGATTCAAAATGCTTACTATACTCCTGAATAAAATCCAGTTTCCAAAATGGGGTCACTTGTGGGGGGGGTTTCTGCTGTACAGGTACCCAAGGGGCCCTGCTAATGTGACATGGTGCCCGCAATTTATTTCAACTTTTCCAGAATTCAAATGGTGCATCTTCCATTCCAAGCCCTCCTATTTATCCAAACAGAGGTTTTTGGCCACATGTGGGGTATCCCTGTGCTCATAAGACATTGTATAACAACCTGTGGGGTCCACGGTTTGTTGTTGCCTCTTGAAAAAGTAAGAAATATGATGCTAAAGCAACATTTTTGTGAAAAAAATGAAAATTTTCAATATGGCAACCTAAGCTTATCAAATTCTGTGAAGTACTCTTGGATTCAAACTGCTCAATATACACCTAGATAAAAGCCTTGAGGTGTCTTGTTTCCAGAATGGGGTCACTTGTGGGGGACCTCCACTGTTTAGGCACCTTAGGGGCTTTCCAAATGCAACATAGCTTCCGCTAATGATTCCAGCCAATTGTGCAGTCAAATGGCGCTCCTTCCCTTCCGAGCCCTGCTGTGCACCCAAACAGTTGATTTTCATCACACATAAGGTATCAGCATACTCAGGAGAAATTGCACAATAAATCTTATGCTGAATTTTTTCCTTTTACACTTGTAAAAAAAAAAGCTACCTGGTTGAAGTAACAATTTTGTGGTAAAAATGTATTTTTTTATTTTCACAGCTCAACATTATAAACTTCTGTGAAGCACCTGAGGGTTCAGGGTACTCACCAAACATCTAGATAAATTCCTTCAGGGATCTATTTTCCAAAATGGGGCCACATGTTGGGGAGCTTCACTGTATAGACACCTCAGGGGCTCTCCTAATGCAACATAGCGTCCGCTATTGATTCCAGCCAATTTTGCAGTCAAATGGCGCTCCTTCCCTTCCGAGCCCTGTCATGCGCCCAAACAGTTGATTTCCACCACATATAAGGTATCGCCAAACTCAGGAGAAATTGCACAATAAATTTCATGGTGATTTTTTTACTGTTACCCTTGTGAAAAAAAAAGCTACCTGGTTGAAATAACAATTTTGTGGTAAATTTTTTTTTTTTTTTTCATGGCTCAACGTTATAAAATTCTGTGAAGCACCTGGGGGTTCAGGGTACTCACCAAACATCTAAATAAATTCCTTGAGGGGCCTAGTTTCCAAAATGGGGTCACTTGTGTGGGGTTTCTGCTGTTTAGGTACCTTAGGGGACCTCCAAATGCAATCTTTTTCAGCCAAATTTCCTTTCCAAAATTCAAATATTATTCCTTCCGTTCCAAGCCCTCCCATTTGTCCAAACAAAGGTTTCAGACCACATGTGAGGTATCACCGCGCTCATAAAAAAGTGGGTAACAAACATTGAGGTCAAATTTTTGGAATTACCTCTTGAAAAAGTGAGAAAATTGATGCTAAAGCAACATTTTTGAGAAAATTATTAAAATTTTCAATATGACAACGTAACGTTAACAAAATCTGTGAAGTACCTGTGGATCCAAAATGCTCACTATACCCCTAGATAGAAGCCTTGAGGGGTCTAGTTTCTAAAATGGCATCACTTGTGAGGGGTTTCTTCTGTTTAGGTACCTTAGCGGACCTGTAAATGCAACATGGTGCCCGCAATCTATTTCAGCCAAATTTGCTTTCCAAAATTCAAATATTGCTCCTTCTGTTCCGAGCCCTCCCATTTGTCCAAACAGAGGTTTCTGACCACATGTGGGGTATCGGCGCGCTCATAAGAAAGTGGGGAACAAGTTTTGTGGTCCATTTTGTTGTGTTATTTCTTCTAAAAGTGAATAAATTTGGGTTAGAGCAACATTTTTAGGTAAAATTTAATTTTTGCTTTTTTTCATTCCACATTGCTTTTGTTCATGTGAAGCACCTGAAGGGTTAATAAACTTCTTGAATGTGGTTTTGAGTACTTTGGGGGGTGCAGTTTTTAGAATGGGGTCACTTTTGGGTATTTTCTGTCATCTAGGCCTATCGAAGTCACTTCAAATATGATGTGGTCCCTAAAAAAATGGTTTTGTTAATTTTGATGTAAAAATGAGAAATCGCTGATAAACTTTGAACTCTTCTAACTTCCTAACAAAAAAAAATTTTGTTTCCAAAATTGTGCTTATGTAAAGTAGATAAGTGGGAAATGTTATTTATTAACTATTTTGTGTCACAGAAATCTCTGGTTTAACGGTATAAAAATTCAAAAGTTGAAAATTGCTAAATTTTCAAAATTTTTGCCAAAATTCAATTTTTTTCATAAATAAACGCAAAAAATATTGTCCTAAATTTGGTACTAACATGAAGTCCAATATGTGACGAAAAAACAATCTCAAAATCACCAGGGTCCGTTGAAGCGTTCCAGAGCTATAACCTAATGAAGTGACACTGGTCAGAATTGCAAAATTTGGTCTGGTCATTAATGTGAAAATTAGCTCCGTCACTAAGGGGTTAAAGTTGGACTGTTCAATACTAGGCCTTAGTGTTTTGTTGTTTTTTTTAAACTGAAGGGTATATTTATTAGATTAGTGGATGTATTTTACGTTATAGTTTCGTCAACTATTTTTCAGAAATTATCTGTTTCAGGTGTTTGAAACATGACCCTTCACATGACCTGTCACATGACCTGTCAATTGTTTTTGCCATTTGGGTTTTGCACTGCAAAGCTGAGTTTTTGCCCAAATTTCTGCCACAAAAAGGCAGCATTTTGAACTGCATAGTGCGGTCTAGAAACCCAAATTCCCATAGACTATGCTTGAAAAGCAGAACACATCCATTTTGGCATTAAACGCTGCAGTTGAAAAAGCAGCAAAAAAGTAGGTAAAAAGCAGGTAAAAAGCAAAGTGCGGTCGCACCCTTAATCCGCCCCTGATTGTGACCCTGGTGTTTCTCCTTTTTGTGGTGTTTTTTGGCAGAGTATCAGACACCCGTTGATCTCATCGCGTGTGTCACACGTTATATACGGACCTCTTCTACTCCGTGAGTGACAATAGGCAAAAGTGGTTTCTATCAGAAGGCAGAGCAGTTCCAGAAGTGAGCATTTCCAGCAGCCTGCTGCCCCCATGAGACCAAGAACAGTTGATCGGATGTGCCAGGTGTTAGACCCCGGCCGATCACACATTGAGGACCTATCCTAAGGATAGACCATCAACGTTAACGTAGTGTACAACCTCTTTAAGGATGTAATTATAGTGTTGTACTTTTGTTTTGTTTAATAACTCTTTTCAAGACTTTTTTCAAGTTTCGAACCTGAATGCTGGATTACGCCTTTACCCCTTTAAGCTAATATTGCCAGTATCAAAGTCCACTATAGTTGTGACCTAAAGTTATGTTTTGCAGGTGGATAACTCAACCCTCAAAGTAAAATTCTCTGGCGTAATATAATGCTTCATACGCGTGCTATAACAGTGAGTTATGCATTTCCAGTCTATTTTTAATTGATTAAACATAGTTGACACATACCGATTAGACAGAGGATAAAGCAATCTTTGAAACGTACATACACCATTGGTGTACGCAGATAAACTGAAACTAAAAGTAATTGATGACAATAGTCTATGCAGGCAGTCCAGAAATGCACATTATATATTTATATATACAGTATATACTGTATATAAAAAGCAAAAAAACTGTGTGGTAGCCTGGTGAATAAAAATCCACAGTTTTCACCTGATTTAAGTTAAATGTTGCCTGTCTTTAACACTAGACTAAAAATATTGTGAACATTAAAAATGGAAATATGCTATACCTTCACGAGATTTGACCACTCGAATTTAGTGTCTATAGAAATAAAGGAGAAAATGCGTGTCTGTGTGTTGAATGCAAAACCACTGTTTTTGCCCAAAGGGTCTTAAAGAACTAAAGCAACAGCGCCAAAAGAGTCACTGCTAAAGGGGCAGCATCCATATTGTCGCTAAGGTGGGGAAACCTACTAACTCGCCCTGTGAGACTTGCCTCACAGTAAGTTTTGGTTGCCTATAACTACTGCCGAAGTACCTGGAGCCTCATTCATGACAATTGCCTCACAATAAGATCATTCTGGTTGCCTATGGCAATCAGAGAGCAGCTTTCAGCATTGAAGCTGCTGAGGTAAAGTGAAAGCTGAGCTCTGATTGGTTGCTATGGACAACCAGAACAGTCTGACCGTGAGGAAGTTTTTATAACTGAGACTTGGGAGCCTTCAGGAAATACCTTTTCAGCTCTTTCTCTCTCGCTCTCTGTGTATATTTATATACTAGCTGTACTACCCGGCTTCGCCCGGGTTAATAACTGCTGTTAATAAAATAGAATGTATTAACAAAAATGTATTCTGCACACAAAAACCACAAAACAAATAGATAGAAATGTAATTATTAAAAGGCAAAAACTAAGCTAATAGAAGCATTTCACAACATATATTTCAACACCACAGATATTCCACACAGATTTAACATCCTATGACCTCACACATACTGAGAGTGTCCTTTGTCGCCTATATTAACCAATCAGAGCTCAGATTAATTAACTGTAGCAAAATAGAAGCTAAGCTGTGATTGGTTGCTATTGGCAGCCTGATAAATCTCCAGGCAACAGAAAGCCCTCCCCCTGACAGTATATATTAGCTCACACATACACATAATAGACAGGTCATGTGACTGACAGCTGCCGTATTTCCTATATGATACATTTGTTGTTCTTGTAATTTGGCTGCTTATTAATCAGATTTTTATTTTTGAAGGATAATACCAGACTTGTGTGTGTTTTAGGGCGAATATGTGGCGAGGTTGGTGTATGTGTGGTGAAATGTGTGCTGAGGGTGGTATATGTACCAGACTTGTGTGTGGTTAGGGCGATTCTGTGGCGAGGTTGGTGTATGTGTGGTGAGATGTGTGCTGAGGGTGGTATATGTGTTCAAGTACGTGGTAGTGTGTGGCGCATTTTGTGTGTGTGTGTTCATATCCCCAAGTGTGGTGAGTATCCCATGTCGGGGCCCCACCTTAGCAACTGTACGGTATATACTCTTTGGCGCCATCGCTCTCATTCTTTAAGTCCCCCTTGTTCACATCTGGCAGCTGTCAGTTTGCCCCCAACACTTTTCGTTTCACTTTTTCCCCATTATGTAGATAGGGGCAAAATTGATAGGTAAATTGGAACGCGCGGGGTTAAAATTTCGCCTCACAACATAGCACCCAGCGCTGCCTGGGATAGTAACTGTTTCTCTGTTTCTCTCCCATTCTCTGTCTGTCTCCCCCTCTGTATATATCTCTCTGTCTCTCTCTCTATCTCTTTGTCTCTCTGTCTCTTTCCCTGTCTGTCTCTGACTGTCTGTTTCTTTCTCCGTCTGTCTCAATCTCTTTCCCTGTCTGTCTATCTATCTCTTTCCCTGTCTGTCTATCTATCTCTGTCACTTTCCCTGTCTGTCTCTTTCCCTGTCTGTCTCTTTCCTTCTCTTTACCTCTCTTTCCCTGTCTGTCTATTTCCCTCTCTTTCCCTGTCTGTCTCCTTCCCTCTTTCCCTCTGTCTCTTTCCCTGTGTCTGTCTCTGTCTCTTTGTCTGTGTCTGTCTCTTTACCTGTCTCTCTCTTTCCCTCTCTTTCCCTGTCAGTCTGTCTCTTTGTCTGTGTCTGTATCTTTGTGTCTGTCTCTTACCCTGTCTATGTCTGTTTCTTACCCTGTCTGTGTCTGTCTCTTTCCCTGTCTATGTCTTGTCTCTTTCCCTGGCTGCATTGTGACACGCCAACATTCCATATAAGGGCGTGGCTGCGCATTCTTCTGACATTCTGGCTGCACTGTGGCTCCCAGCTCCATTCGCTTTAATGGAGCCAGGTTTTTTGGCGAATAACTGTAAAGCGCGGGATTAAAATGTCCCCTCAAAACATAGTCTATGACTCTCTCGGGGTCCAGAAGTGTGAGTGTGCAAACTTTTGTGGCTGTAGCTGCGACGGTGCAGATTCCAATCCCGGACATACACACATACACACACACATTCAGCTTTATATATTAGATATATATATATTATATATATATATATATATATATATATATATACTGTAATATGGGGACTGGGATGGCCATTCCAGAACATTGTAATTGTTCCTCTGCATGAATGCCTGAGTAGATTTGGATCTCGGTGTTTTGGATCATTGTCTTGCTGAAATATCCATCCCCTGCGTAACTTCAACTTTGTCACTGATTCTTGCACATTATTGTCAAGAATCTGCTGATACGGAGTTGAATCCATGCGACCCTCAACTTAAGGCCCCTTTCACATGTCAGTGATTCTGGTACGTTTGTGCTTTTTTTAAACGTACCAGAATCACTGACATACGCAGACCCATTATAATGAATGGGTCTGCTCACACGTCAGTGATTTTTCACTGCACGTGTCTCCGTGCGGCGTACCCGCGTGTGCGAGTTTGCCGCACGGAGACATGTCAATTTTTTTCTAGCATCACTGATGTTCCACGTACCACGCAGTGGTGTGGTCCGTGAAACACGTGCCAGAAAAAAACGTGCTTTTAAAATAAAAATCATTTTTACTCACCCGGCTCCAGCGACGCTCTCTGCAGCCCGTTCTGCCGGCAGCTTCTGAGCCGGCTCATTACTGTCGCGCATATTCATTATGCACGACAGAGCCGACCTGGAAGCAGCTGCTGCGGGGGTCAGCGCCAGCCGGATGCTGCACTGCGGGAGCGATCAGCACCAAGGACAGCGGGAGCACGCACAGGTGAGTTGATTTCTAAGTGCAATCACGGGCCACGGATAACGGAGCCCGGATTGCACGTAGACAACCCACGTGTGCCGTGATTCACGGCACATGCAGGGACATGTGCGTGTTTTACACGCCAGTGAAAAACGTCAGTGTTTTTCACTGACGTGTGAAACAGGCCTAAACAAGATTCCCGGTGCCGGCATTGGCCACACAGCCCCAAAGCATGATGGAACCTCCACCAAATTTTACTGTGGGTAGCAAGTGCTTTTCTTGGAATGCCGTGTTTTTTTGCCTCCATGCATAACGTCTTTTTGTATGACCAAACAACTCAATCTTTGTTTCATCAGTCCACAGGACCTTCTTCCAAAATGTATCTGGCTTGTCTAAATGTGCTTTGGCATACCTCAGGTGACTCTGTTTGTGGCGTGCTTGCAGAAACGGCTTCTTTCGCATCACTCTCCCATACAGCTTCTCCTTGTGCAACGTGCGCTGTATTGTTGACCGATGCACATTGACACCATCTGCAGCAAGATGAAGCTGCAGGTCTTTGTAGGTGGTCTGTGGATTTTCCTTGACTGTTCTCACCATTCTTCTTCTCTGCCTTTCTGATATTTTTCTTGGCCTGCCACTTCTGGGCTTAACAAGAACTGTACCTGTGTTCTTCCATTTCCTTACTATGTTCCTTACAGTGGAAACTGACAGTTTAAATCTCTGAGACAACTTTTTGTATCCTTCCCCTGAACAACTATGTGGAATAATCTTTGTTTTCAGATCATTTGAGAGTTGTTTTGAGGAGCCCATGATGCCACTCTTCATAGGAGATTCAAATAGGAGAACAACTTGCAAGTGGCCACCTTAAATACCTTTTCTTATGATTGGATACACCTGCCTATGAAGTTGAAAGCTCAATGAGGTTTCAAAACCAATTTAGTGCTTTAGTAAGTCAGTAAAAAGTAGTTAGGAGTGTTCAAATCAAGAAAATGATAAGGGTGCCCATACTTTTGCACTGGTCAAATTTTGTTTAAATGCGGATTGCACATTTTCTGTTAGTACAATAAACCTCACTTCAATCCAGAAATACTACTCAGTCCATCAGTTATTAGATACCGTATATGAAACTGAAATAGCTGTTGCAAAAACCCAAATTGTTATAAAGAAAAAAGGTTAACATTAATAGGGGTGCCCAATCTTTTTCATATGACTGTAATATTATGCTATAACATATATTTAGTAAGTAAGCAGAACATAAGGCAGGGTGAAGTGTGCACAAGTATCATATTCATGTTACCACTGTTCATCCATTAAATGATTTGTAAATATGAATTAGTTATTTTAGACCACCATGGTTCAAGATCACTATCTGCGTGATTCCAAGTTCGATTGATTAAGGTTATGTTATCAGCAGCATCTGCTAAAATGGACTTTACACCTTCATGTAATAAAAGCTTATTCAGTTTATAATCAACAGGTATAGAACTTTTAATATTTTTTTCAATCCCTTACCATTTCAGCATGCTTACTTCTTATCTTTGAAAAGCACCATGTCCACCTGACACCGGTGCTCGGCCTTTAATTTTCTTTATTGTCTTATTATTGGCCTTTAATGGTGAGTGTTCTCCCTGAAAGATCTTTAAAATAGGGCGGAATATATTGGAATGTTCTATAATTTTAATATTAAGAGAAACCCTTCTTTGATGAAATTATTTCTATGTTTTGTCTAATAAAGGGTTTTCATAAAGGGCTACCCCTTATATGATTATTATGCCCTAATAAGGCATATTAATTGGGCTTGTCTTTATAAGACAACCAGTTTAACTGAATATTCATTGTAAACAAATATGTAGTAAATAAAAACACAAGCTACTCTAGTGGCTATAGTGCTAGTGTGGGTCTCAATGCACCATTCTTATCCCTTTTCTTTTACTAAAGTGTCAAACCAGTAACCACACACGTTTTCAGTGCCGGTCTACTCACCACACTGCTCTGCTCAGCCTTAGGTCTGCACCCTAAAACACATTTTTTATGTCTCTTTAAGCCTGCTGCATTCTCTTGCTGTTTTCACCTGGCATAGGGTGGTGCAACCGGATTCTGCATGAATTTAACCCTGTTGTGTCCTGCAGTTTAGCTTTCCTGTTCTCAGCTTTTCCCTCCGTATGGTTCCTAGTGCCTCCCTGTCTCTAGTGGTAAAGGCCGCTTCACACGCAACAATATCGCTAACAAGATATCGTTGGGGTCACGGAATTCATGACGCACATCCGGCCTCGTTAGCGACGTCGTTGCGTGTGACACCTACGAACAACCGCTAACGATCAAAACTACTCACCTAATCATTGATCGTTGACACGTCGTTCATTATCCAAATATCGTTGCTGGTGCTGGACGCAGGTTGTTCGTCATTCCTGAGACAGCACACATTGCTACGTGTGACACCCCGGAAACGACGAACAACAACGTACCTGCGTCCTGCCGGCAACGAGGTGGGCGTGCCGTTAATGTGGCTGGTCTCCGCCCCTCCGCTTCTATTGGCGGGCCGCTGTGTGACATCGCTGTGAAGGCGCACGAACCTCCCCCTTAAAAAAGAGGTTGTTCGCCGCCCACAGCAACGTCGCTAAGAAGGTAAGTATGTATGACGCATACCGGCGATATTGTTCGCCACAGGCAGCAATTTGCCCGTGACGCACAAACGACGGGGGTCGGTGCTTTCGGTTGCGACATCGCTAGCGATGTCGCTGCGTGTAAAGCGCCCTTTAGTCTAGGTGTGTGCTTATCATTTCTCCAGTTTTTGACCCAGCTTCTCCTTTTCGTTTTCATCTGCCCTCTCCTCTTCTGACCTCAGCTCTATATCCTGACCCTTACTTCGGACTGTTTGCCTACATCTATGCTTATGCCTTCTGTACCTTGTACTCCTGCCTTGACCTGTCAGTCAGCTGCTGCAGGTCAGGGGACTGCCCTGAGAGTGGTACATGGTGACTACCTGCAGCCCAGGCTATCCTCACCATCTGAGGTGCTAGTGAATACCAGATAATCGCTTAGTCACAACCCTCAAGGGTAAGCCTGGCCATTGGTGCAGTCGACACCCATCCGTTGTCACATACAGGAGGCAGAATTATGGAAGATATGCTTTACATCATGTCCAAAAAGATGGACACCACCAAAAACGAGAACATAGTCCATTTGAACTCCTTTTGACTCTTTGTACTCAATCACTCTGTCAGAGGTACATTTAAATCCTGTTTTTCAGGGATTACGACTGAAGCCATGAAAGCGCTGCTGAACACTGTGCAAATCTAGCTGGGTTTTTTTTTCGTTCAATCTTACGATGTTACCATACTGCCGTGGTGCACGGTGCATGCCACATATCTGTTTCTCATGGTTTCTTTCTCATAGTGATCATATTTCTTTCTCATAGTTGAGATAATGTGTTGCCCAGGGCTATGGGGTACTCGGTCTCAGGACACATATGTACGGGGATGCTGTGTCACGGTTGTGTAGAGGCCAATGCCTGGTTCTGTGACCCTTAAGTAAGAGTTTAATATTGTGACGCCACTTGCGGGTTGCGGTTCTGGTGATGGAATCGCCACTACCCAGTCTGTTACTACTGGGGCTGATGGTGATGGCAGCCTGGATGGTAGGCCCTCTGCAGGTAGGGCTGGGCCCCAGGGAGTGGATGGCGGAATACGGCGCAGAAAGAAGGGAGACCACACAATGGGGATGCAGTGCAACTTCTGTTTTACTCACAGTGTTGTTAAGTTCAAGCACTGATGACGGCTGGTTCAGACCCCTGGTCCCTTTTGTCCCAGTGCCGGTGTGGTGACCTGGTAGTCTCTTTCCTCCGTACCTCTCACTGGTTGGTGGGACCCCATAGCTTGGAACGTTTGTAGGTCCCTTACTGTCTGTCGGCATTCCCTCGTTCGTACGGCGGGCAGTGCGAACCCTGTAGGGTTGGTGTTCTGTTCCGGTCCATGACTCAATCTTTACTGCTGGTGCCCCCGGATTCTTGGGTCAGTTAGGTCTGTGAAGGTCTCCACACAGTGCAGGTATTTGTCAGGTTGCCTGAAGCTGTCGCCTGACCTAGGGCCCTGTGCCCCGTCGGTGCTCTGGTTCCAGAGGTACCTGGCTGTACCCTCCCTGGCAACCACTCTCCTTCGCTACCTAGGTCACTGTTAGACAATCCCATCTGGAGACACGTCCGTCCCCTTCAACTGTCACTAACGGACTCCACTGTCTGACTGAGTGTCTGTCTGTGTCTGTCTGTCCCTTCCCACCTGGTTGCCATCCAGTGGACTGGACTGTCTCCGCCTCTGGGTGGCCATCCATTGGGTCCCAGACTAGTCAGTCATCCCTAACGGGGAGTGGGAAACTAGGGATGTTATGTGTTTAGGTAGAACCGGAACTGGTCTTCCAGGTGCCTGGGGGTAAGATGCAGTACCTAGTAGTGCCCTGAGGGGTTCAGGATGCTACAATAACATCTCACGCATCGTTGCAGACAGCAAAAGGTTGTTTTTTGACAAATAACATACCCTAAATATCACACACTTTATGAATCCACACTGGGCATTAAAGCTAACTTGAGATTTACTGCTGGGAACAGTGAGTGGCTGCTTCAGAGATGTGGGTATATGGGCTGTAACATGTGCAGTCAATGTCAACAGAACGGGACCGGGGACTATTGGGGACATATAACACTGGAACACCAGGGAGTAAAAGGTGAGTATATCTTATTTGCTTATTTTAGATGTATTGTTTGTTTCTGGGATTTTGGCATAATTCATTTCAAAACATTTAGGTAGCTATTATTCTTATTCCGAAAACTTGTACAAGCTGCATTATTTAATTAATAATGGACTGTTTACATGTCTTCTTTAAAGAAGCAGTCATTAAAGTGTTTATGCTCTTAATATATTCCAATCATATATAGCACTGTGTACTTACAATTTCTCATTTTGCCCTTAACCAGTTAATTCTTCTCTTTTCCATTAGCTCTATGACAGCAAGTGATTAAAAGTAGACCAACTGAATACTGCTAAGCTCTTTTTAGAAACAGGAAGTCTCTCTCCCTGCAGGAGTCATCACTGCAAAGGTTTCTGGAAGGGGGGGGGAGCAGAGCAGCTTAGTCAGGAGTTGAAGAGGGGGATGACTCATGTGGGAAAAGAAACTTCCAGTTTCTACTTAGAACAGAGAAAAGAGAAGAATTAACATGGTAGAAAGGCAAAGTGAGCACTTGTAAGTACACAGTGCTATATAATATGATGATTGCAATATATTAAGAGGAAACAAACTTTGATAGGAGTGCTTCTTTAAATGTTATTAGTGTGAAACGTACAGGAATATCTCATTGATACTATTTATGTTTGTATGTCATTATATATAGTCATACTATACATAAGTCAATATGTGTTTCATATTTAGTATTCCTGTCATATATCAAATAGAGACTCATTCAATAAAGATTAACATGGTGATTACTGATAAATTATAATCTATTCTGCATCTGAAACCTTCTCTGCATCTGTTTCTTCCTTTTCATCTATCTCATGTTCACTTTCATACTCTTCTGACTTGTGAGATTCATCTTCTTTACCAGTATCATAGTAATTTGTCTCATTTTCATCTATAAATTCCTTATTGTCCTCTTCCTTGTTATCTGTCACATTTTCTTCCTTTTCTGATTCCAGTATGTTGTCTTCACTTTCCTGGGTTTCCTCTTTTTCATCATCTACTTTTTGCTGATCTTTATCTTCAGTCTTTTCTTGTTTCTTACTTTCTGGCTCTGGAATCTTAGTTTCCCTGCTATTTCCAGGATTGTCATTGTTCATATTTGCTGTTTTTCTAGTATTCATTTCATCCATTGATCCTCTGCTCCCATCATCATCATCATCATCTTCAATTACTTTTGCTTTAAATTTTTTTGCAGATTCTTTTTTGGCAGATTTCTTTTTACCTTTTAAAACCTATAAAGACAAAAAGAAAAAAGCAAATAAATATCACCTGTAAAAAGGCTAAAGGCTACTTTACACGCTGCGATATCGGTCCCGATATCGCTAGCGTGGGTACCCGCCCCCATCTGTTGTGCGACACGGGCAAATCGCTGCCCGTGCCGCACAACATCGCGCAGATGCGTCACACATACTTACCTGCCCGGCGACGTCGCTGTGACCGGCGAACCGCCTCCTTTCTAAGGGGGCGGTCCGTGCGGCGTCACAGCGACGTCACTGAGCGGCCGCCCAATAGAAGCGGAGGGGCGGAGATGAGTGGCCGGAACATCCCGCCCACCTCCTTGCTTCTTCATAGCGGCCGGGAGGCAGGTAAGGAGAGGTTCCTCGTTCCTGCAGCGTCACACATAGTGATGTGTGCTGCCGCAGGAGCGACGAACTACATCGTTACTGCTGCAGTTACGATAATCGAGAATGGACCCCCATGTCACCGATGAGCGATTTTGCACGTTTTTGCAACGATGCAAAATCGTTCATGGGTGTCACACGCAGCAACATCACTAATGCGGCCGGATGTGCGTCACAAATTCCGTGACCCCAACGACTCCGCATTAGCGATGTTGCAGCATGTAACGCCCCCTTTAGGTCCTAAGTCATTAAGACTGATGCTGTTCACATCAGTCTGGATGGGTCGTAGTGGTGGAGGGAGAGGTTCCAGATTCATTAAGAGCTGCAACTCTTAAATAATAAAGCATGTCCTAAAAGAGGCATGCAGTTCTGTGCGCCTCAACACAAATCTTAAGGCCCCGTCAGCCGTCACACACAGAGATAAATCTTTGGCAGATCTGTGGTTGCAGTGAAATCATGGACATATTGTTCAATTTGTACACAGCCACAAACCTGGCACTTATTGTCCACAATTTCACTGCAACCACAGATCTGCCGCAGATTTATCTCTGTGTGTGACAGGGCCTTTAGTCCAGCCAGAAATTAGAGTAAGATTTGTGGCATAGGGTAAGTCATAACTTGTCAGTACTTAGGCAAATGGGTGTCATCATGCTTCGGCCAACCTCAATCTCACCACAGCTCTGCATATTTTAGTGGAGGTAGCCGAAACTGGTGTGAAAATGTTAAAAGTCGCATTGTGCAAATACTTTATGACTTTTCTAAGGGTTTTATATCATATTTCTAGTGTAATCACTTTGATGAATTGGGATATATGCTAAAAATTCCAGACTGAATATCTTGTTAAGTGCATTACAAAAAAAAAAAAATAAAATTTGTGGAGAGGCACACGGAGGTGCACGCCACTTTTAAAGGGAACCTGTCAAGTAAAAAAACTATTAAACTGCAGATGTGGGGTTAATCTGCAGGTTAATAGGGTTCTAAACCTGCCAGCACCTGCACTTAGAGCCCCGCTGCCGTGAGGAAATGAACTTTATTTCTACAGCAGCGTTTGGCTTCCAGTCTTTAGGGTGGCACTGGCGCGGGTTCATTCACCGCTCAGTCTATAGTGAGCAGCGGCTGTAAACACATCCCCTACATTGACTGACAGCCAGCTCTACTTTAGAACTGGCTGTCAGTCAGTGCCAATGTGATGCCCTGGCAAAACCAGGTAATCACAGTTAGGCCCCCGCATAACACCTTCCCTCACTTAGGAAACACACAGCCGACCTGAAACCCTAGTCATCCCCCTTAGGGAAAGATAGACACACCGGTGGGCGGGACCAGGTGGTTGGATATGCCCACCCAGGGGTCTAGACAGCCCAGGGCGGGAAAACAAGCAGTGAAGTTTAGTTGTTCAAGTTGAGAGGAGTGTGGGCTGGAGCTAGGTGTAGCTCCAGCAGAGGAGGTTCAAGTTCAACGATGCCAGGGTTGGAGCCCTGGTGCCTTTGGTTAGGTGGCAGACGGTGGTCTCCGTCAGCAGGAGACGGGAAGATGGCTCGGCAGAACCGAGGTGGAGCGGGACAGGGTTGTAGCCCGCCGGTACCGACACGGGGAACGGACCCAGAAACCGGAGCACAAAGGTGGGGTACTCGGATCCTGAAGCCAGGACCGGAAACCAGCGGCCTGGTTAATTAACCGATTGAGGCCAGGACTAGAGGTCCTGTACCACCCAAAGTCCCTCATAAAAGACAACAGCCCACTGATAGGGATAGGAGATCACCGCCAGGGCCCATAGATCCCACGGACCAGCGTCTGCGGGCAGGGCTGCTTAGGCCACATTCAGCTGGGAGCGGACTCCTGAGTTTCAGACTAGGAAGTCCACCTTACACAAAGTCAGTGCAGAGGAAAAGGACAGTCACCACCAGCCTGGGTGGCAGCAGCCGGCCACCAGCACCTTTGGTTTACCGAAAGACTCGTGTGATTCATTTACTGTGAGTAACCAAACATCCTCCTGCTTGCTCAGGCCCTTGCCATCGCCATACCCTGCACAAAGACACTGGGCCCCGGGGCAACCATCCCTACCCACGGAGGGGTTAACATCCAGCTGCCACTACATCTTCCCCGGGTATCCCATAAAAGCAGGGGTGGTATCCCACCTCACCACACACCGTGGGTGGCATCACGAACTTAATACGGCCTAGCCCGTACATCTACGTCCCCCCTGTTATTCGGCGTGTCCGCGAGACTCCCGGGTCCGGAGACCCTCGAGCCACCCCCTTAGAAGGTCCGGATCCGAGCAGCGGCGGCTGCTGGCACAGGGGCAGCACACCAGGGACACGGATGCTGCTCACTATTAGAGATGAGCGAACCGGCCGTGGTTCGGCTCGAGTTCGGTTCGCCGAACGGAGGTCCCGTTCGAGTTCGGTTCGTCGAACCGAACTCGAACTGCATAGGAAACAATGGCAGACAATCACAAACACATAAAAACACCTAGAAAACACCCTCAAAGGTGTCCAAAAGGTGACAAACAACTCACAACACAACACAAACACATGGGAAAGTGACAAGGACATATACTCATGCGAAAACAAAAGAGCTGGACAAGGAAAAAGAGGAGGACACACAGATATATGAGTATATGCAAGGAAACGTCGATGCCATTACTGTGCAACTTGAGCCCTGCTCATTTTAGGCTTCCAATCTGGATAAATTGACAGAGCTTGCCACGTACGCCTTGGGGATCTTGTCGTGTCCTGCAGCCAGCATTCTCTCGGAACCTGTCTTCAGTGCCGCTGGGGGTCTGCTGGCAGATAAGCACACGTGTCTGTCCACTGACAATGTGGACATGGCTCTCAGAGGACTTTTCTTCCCCTGGGTCAGCCAGGGGAGACGAAAGGCACGCGTATTTTTGAGAGTGCTTCATGCAAAGCATCTTTTTCTTTTTCAAAAGGGGGGTCAACTGATGCCAGTCAAGTGGGGTGTGTGTGGCCCAATTAGTGGAAACGAGGGAGACTGTGGTTGGAGTCCCCTCGCTTTTGAAAAAAGAGCCAAGATGAACAAGTCATGGCTCTCAGAGGACTTTTCTTCCCCTGGGTCATCCAGGGGACGTGAAAGGCACACGTATTTTTGAGAGTGCTTCATGCAAAGCATCTTTTTCATTTTGAAAAGGGGGGTCAAGTGATGTCAGTCAAGTGGGGTGTGTGTGACCCAATTAGTGGAAACGAGGGAGACTGTGGTTGGAGTCCCCTCGCTGTGTTTTACATGATTTTCGAAGGGCATGACATGACTAAGAGGTTGAGTTTCATCATCTGCAACTTGTTGGAAACAGAAAGGCTGCCTTTACACCCTTTTGAGACCGAGGATTTTCGAGACCTTATGCCCATTGCAGTGCCCCAAGAGCCGATGGCCAGTCGTCACTCCTTCTCCAAGAAAGGCATGCCCGCGCTACCACAGCAGGTTGCACACAACCTCACCGATTCCTTGAGAAACTCTGTGTGTGACAGGGTGCATTTCACCACAGATACTTGGACCAGTAAGCATGGACAGGGGAGTTACATGTTGCTGACTGGGCACTGGGTAACTATGGTGAGAGATGGAGAAGGGTTTGCTGTACAAGTCTTGCCATCCCCACGACTTGTGTGTCAATCCTTCCTCTGTATGTACAAGTTCCTCCACTGCTTCTGCCTCCTCAACCTCGTGTGGGTCCTCCACCTCGGCCCAAACCCTGTGTGGTCAGTCCACCCTTCCTTGTAACTGCGCCCAAGGAATCCCACACACCTCCTTACTAAGCTGGCAGCAGAGCTCAAGGCCATCAGGCAGTCAAATGTTTACTTTGAAATGTAGGGGAAATGTGAGACACCGCTGAGCAATTGTGGACGGTTAGCTCTGGAGAGTGAGACAGTTTCATCAATGGTTGTCTCCACTCAACCAGCAGCCAGGGAAGGTCGGGTGCGACAATGATGCAAACCAGTCTGCGACCCTTCTTCAGGGCAATGTGACACACGTGCCTTGTATGGCTCACGTGTTGAACCTGGTTGTCCAGCAATTTTTAAAACACTATCCCGGCCTACATGGCCTTCTGCAGAGGGCACGGTGTAATGCCTGCCTGGATCGACACACTCAGTTGGGCTGTAAAGGATAGGCTAGAGGGAAGCCACTCACCAAGCTGGACACCCAGAACCCTGAAACCCTTTAACCCCTATACAGTGATTTGGAATTACACAGGGCCCAAGTTGATCAATACCTGTGGAAGGCTGCAGTTCCAGAGAATAGTAGTCATGCAGGGTCAAAACATTAATTGAGGAAGACGAACAGAATGGGATGGCCAGGACTTAATCAGAAAACAAGCAGAGGTGAAATGCGGATCGGCCAACGAGGTACATAAACAGCAAGCAGGAAAAGTAGTCACAGGTAACAAGCACACAAACTCATAAAACTGAACTGGGGGTAACAGTAACAAGAGGTTCATAGCTTTGTCTGGCAGTGGTCTGCAGACAGGAGGGGCCTAAAAAAGGGTGCGGTGTATTCCCATTGGTTGTAGCTGAATGATGGTACTTCATCTGTGAGATACCCACCACCTACATTCAGCCAGTGGTTCTGCATCTGTCAAGGTAACGCAGCCCAGTGGGTGAGCATAACCTGCATCCACCTGCGCCGCTGGCATCGACTCCTTTCCCATCATCAGCACTATGCACGAAAGGAACACGTTGTCACCTGGCGACCGGAGTACAAATTGATTGAGTGGACTACGTTGGTGACTTAACAGCCGTGTGCGGCAATGATGCAAACCTGTCTGCGGCCCTTCGTCAGGGCAATGTGACACACGTGCCTTGTATGGCTCACGTGTTGAATCTGATTCTCCAGCAATTTTTAAAATACCATCCCGGCCTACATGGCCTTGTGCAGCGGGCACGCTGCTATGTGCTCACTTTCATCCTTCGCACCCAGCAGCTCAACAACTTTCATCGCTCCTGAAGTCTTAGGGTCTGGCGGTTAACGCCTAAAATGCGATGTTCCGACACGCAGGAATTTGAATCTGCACATGTTGCAGTGTCTGTGGCAGCACCGCAGAGCCCTGCTGAAATACGGTATGACATATACCCTGGGCTAACTTGATCCAGAGGTGGTGCAGATCACGCTGCTGGAGTGGTGGATATCAAAGTGTAGACTGGAGGAAAAACGGGTTCAAAAACCGCGCTAGGAAACCACGAGCAAGGATGTAAATGAATATTTTTCTTTTATTTAGATAATTCCAACGCGTTTCGGAGACCCATCTGTCTCCTTCCTCAGGGAAAAAGAATCTTACAGTCAATGAGGAGTTGTCCTTATAAAAACACACTCACATTTTGAGCACTTTAAATATCTGTTTTAATATGTGAAGTTTACATCATGATGCAGCCTTTCTCCACGTGGAAATGAGTCATCACTCTGCAGCACATGGTGTGATGACGTCAAGATTGGATACACCCCCCTCCCCCTCCCTTTTTTTTTTTTTTTTTTCCCTTTTCTCTTTTTTTCTTTTTGTCTGTATGTTGTTTTATAAGGACAACTCCTCATTGACTGTAAGATTCTTTTACCCTGAGGAAGGAGACAGATGGGTCTCCGAAACGCGTTGGAATTATCTAAATAAAAGAAAAATATTCATTTACATCCTTGCTCGTGGTTTCCTAGCGCGGTTTTTAAACCCGTTTTTCCTCCAGTCTACACTTTGATATCCTTTGCTCAGACACGGGGCCGCTGCTGAACCACTAAAGCACTCATCCACGTTCTCTAAGGGGTTGTGACTGGCACAACCCAGCCAGGTGAGTGTGTTTTAATCCTTTTTCCCTCTGCCCTGTAAATCGGGTAAGACCCTATTGCGCCTTTTCTCTCCTACTACTGCTGCTGGAGTGGTGTCAGATCAAGGACCTATGCACCCTTCTACACAGTTTACAAATATCGACGAAGATCTTTAGCACTGGCGATGCCATTCTCAGCGTGACAATTCTGGTCATCTACAAGATGGAGCACACTGTATGCATTATTCGGAGTCAGGTGTTGGTCCAAGAGGAACGCCACTCGGATCTGGAGACTGGGAGCCCTGTTAGCGTCACAGGGTCCACACGCCCACCCAGCCCAGGAACTCCCTGTTAACATCACAGGGGCCATTCAGTACGCTGACCGTGTGCATTGTGGCCACACCTGTGGACAGCAGGCGCATCAGCAGCAGCAGGCCTGTTAATGCCACTGGGCTGCACAAGCAGGACTTGTAGGACAGGAGCTGGTCTTAACCGTTCTGCGTTACCAACTGTGGTGGCGGCCTGCATCGACGCCCTATCCCTGCTTACCTCTGGCCTAAAGCCGCAATGGGTTCAACACATGGAGGTGTGCTCTTTTGGAGCATAATAGAAGACTGCGCACCTCCTTTTTGGCTCCAGCCCGTTTTATAACCTTGGTCCACCCCAAACCAGGGTGGACCACAATGCACCTCCTGGAGACAAAAGCAGAGTGACACGTCATGAGTGGCATAACTAGCGTCCTATTTGGAACCGAAACTTCAATAATGACCTCATGGCTGCCACGACACAAACACCTCACCAGTCATCGTCTGACCATCAAATATGAAGTGACAAGTCATAGGGGCGGGCCTCTGCAAGCCATTTGGGAATGGCCTAGCCACATCGTCAGGACACCTGATGCCCTGTGGTCTATATGGGCCCCCCACATCAGGGGCAGGGCCAAAGAGTTCATTACCGGACCTAGTCTCTGATGCAGTAAGTGCCTGAGCATGCTCAGTTGCATGAAATACAGTCTCTGAAAAAAGACTATCAGCTTTAGCATGGTGTCTAGGCACAAAACAGGACTTAGACCCGGCACGGAATGCAAGTACCTGTGCAAAGAGGCTTTTCGCACTAAGTGTGGGAGCATGCGCTGTATCCCGAAATGAAGACTTAGCCTCAGGAATGGCACAGTCAGGCTGAGCATACTCACTAGGCGAAACACTGTAGTTAGGCTGCAGCTGGGGTAAATCGGCACACGCATGCGCACTAGCTGCCTCTCCACACTTAGACGTGGAGGAGAAATTGCTCTTCGGGTGTGGACTTGGAGATGCTGTCTATGAACAGAAGGAAAAGCTAAAGGAAGCATCACTTTCTATCCCTCCAAATTATCAAATGCAGCAATGAATTCCCTGAGTTTGCTATAAAATTAGCGTAGCAAAATGTGCATGAGGGTGTCATGCAGAGGTGCTGCAAATAGATTTGCACCAGTGGGACACTAATGGAAGTCCAACAGCCAGTTCTATGATGCCACTAAATGGCAGTATTTTTTGCTATCATTATAGCTTATTAAAAACAGAGCAGGAGGGTGTCCTGCACAGGTGCTAGAAATAGCTTGGCACCAGTGGGACAATAATGAAATACAACAGCCAGTTCTATGATGCCACTAAATGGCAGTATTTTTTGCTATCATTATAGCTTTTTAAAAACAGAGCAGGAGGGTATCCTGCACAGGTGCTAGAAATAGCTTGGCACCAGTGGGACAATAATGAAATACAACAGCCAGTTCTATGATGCCACTAAATGGCAGCAGTTTATGCTATTATTATAGCTTTTAAAAACAGAGCAGGAGGGTGTAATGCAGAGGTGCTGTAAATAGCTTGGCACCTATGGGGCACAAATGGAGTACAACAGCCACTTTTTGTATGCCACTAAGTTGCAGCAGTTTTTGCAATTATAATGGCTTAGTAACAATGAGCTTGAGTGTGCAATGCAGGCAGACGTGCTGCAAATATCTTTGCACTACTGGGACAATACAGAAGTCCAACAGCCACGTTTAGGATGCCACTAAGTTCACTCAGTGTTTGCTAGTATAATGGCTTAGTAATAATGAGTTTGAGTGTGCAATGCAGGCAGACATGCTGCAAATATCTTTGCACTACTGGGACAATACAGAAGTCCAACAGCCACGTTTAGGATGCCACTAAGTTCACTCAGTGTTTGCTAGTATAATGGCTTAGTAACAATGAGTTTGAGTGTGCAAAGGGCAGACGTGCTGCAAATATCTTTGCACTACTGGGACAATACAGAAGTCCAACAGCCACGTTTAGGATGCCACAAAGTTCTCTCAGTGTTTGCTAGTATAATGTCTTAGTAACAATGATTTTGAGTGTGCAAAGGGCAGACGTGCTGCAAATATCTTTGCACTATTGGGACAATACAGAAGTCCAACAGCCACGTTTAGGATGCCACTAAGTTCACTCAGTGTTTGCTACTATAATGGCTTAGTAACAATGAGTTTGAGTGTGCAATGCAGGCAGACGTGCTGCAAATATCTTTGCACTACTGGGACAATACAGAAGTCCAACAGCCACGTTTAGGATGCCACTAAGTTCACTCAGTGTTTGCTAGTATAATGGCTTAGTAACAATGAGTTTGAGTGTGCAATGCAGGCTGACGTGCTGCAAATATCTTTGCACTACTGGGACAAAACAGAAGTCCAACAGCCACGTTTAGGATGCCACTAAGTTCACTCAGTGTTTGCTACTATAATGGCTTAGTAACAATGAGTTTGAGTGTGCAATGCAGGCAGACGTGCTGCAAATATCTTTGCACTACTGGGACAATACAGAAGTCCAACAGCCACTTTTAGGATGCCACTAAGTTCACTCAGTGTTTGCTACTATAATGGCTTAGTAACAATGAGTTTGAGTGTGCAATGCAGGCAGACTTGCTGCAAATATCTTTGCACTACTGGGACAATACAGAAGTCCAACAGCCACGTTTAGGATGCCACTAAGTTCACTCAGTGTTTGCTAGTATAATGGCTTAGTAATAATGAGTTTGAGTGTGCAATGCAGGCAGACATGCTGCAAATATCTTTGCACTACTGGGACAATACAGAAGTCCAACAGCCACGTTTAGGATGCCACTAAGTTCACTCAGTGTTTGCTAGTATAATGGCTTAGTAACAATGAGTTTGAGTGTGCAAAGGGCAGACGTGCTGCAAATATCTTTGCACTACTGGGACAATACAGAAGTCCAACAGCCACGTTTAGGATGCCACAAAGTTCTCTCAGTGTTTGCTAGTATAATGGCTTAGTAACAATGATTTTGAGTGTGCAAAGGGCAGACGTGCTGCAAATATCTTTGCACTACTGGGACAATACAGAAGTCCAACAGCCACGTTTAGGATGCCACTAAGTTCACTCAGTGTTTGCTACTATAATGGCTTAGTAACAATGAGTTTGAGTGTGCAATGCAGGCAGACGTGCTGCAAATATCTTTGCACTACTGGGACAATACAGAAGTCCAACAGCCACGTTTTAGGATGCCACTAAGTTCACTCAGTGTTTGCTAGTATAATGGCTTAGTAACAATGAGTTTGAGTGTGCAATGCAGGCAGACTTGCTGCAAATATCTTTGCACTACTGGGACAATACAGAAGTCCAACAGCCACGTTTAGGATGCCACTAAGTTCACTCAGTGTTTGCTAGTATAATGGCTTAGTAACAATGAGTTTGAGTGTGCAATGCAGGCAGACGTGCTGCAAATATCTTTGCACTACTGGGACAAAACAGAAGTCCAACAGCCACGTTTAGGATGCCACTAAGTTCACTCAGTGTTTGCTACTATAATGGCTTAGTAACAATGAGTTTGGGTGTGCAATGCAGGCAGACGTGCTGCAAATATCTTTGCACTACTGGGACAATACAGAAGTCCAACAGCCACTTTTAGGATGCCACTAAGTTCACTCAGTGTTTGCTACTATAATGGCTTAGTAACAATGAGTTTGAGTGTGCAATGCAGGCAGACGTGCTGCAAATATCTTTGCACTACTGGGACAATACAGAGGTCCAACAGCCACGTTTAGGATGCCACTAAGTTCACTCAGTGTTTGCTAGTATAATGGCTTAGTAACAATGATTTTGAGTGTGCAAAGGGCAGACGTGCTGCAAATATCTTTGCACTACTGGGACAATACAGAAGTCCAACAGCCACGTTTAGGATGCCACTAAGTTCACTCAGTGTTTGCTACTATAATGGCTTAGTAACAATGAGTTTGAGTGTGCAATGCAGACAGACATGCTGCAAATATCTTTGCACTACTGGGACAATACAGAAGTCCAACAGCCACGTTTAGGATGCCACTAAGTTCACTCAGTGTTTGCTACTATAATGGCTTAGTAACAATGAGTTTGAGTGTGCAATGCAGGCAGACGTGCTGCAAATATCTTTGCACTACTGGGACAAAACAGAAGTCCAACAGCCACGTTTAGGATGCCACTAAGTTCACTCAGTGTTTGCTACTATAATGGCTTAGTAACAATGAGTTTGAGTGTGCAATGCAGGCAAACGTGCTGCAAATATCTTTGCACTACTGGGACAATACAGAAGTCCAACAGCCACTTTTAGGATGCCACTAAGTTCACTCAGTGTTTGCTACTATAATGGCTTAGTAACAATGAGTTTGAGTGTGCAATGCAGGCAGACGTGCTGCAAATATCTTTGCACTACTGGGACAATACAGAAGTCCAACAGCCACGTTTAGGATGCCACTAAGTTCACTCAGTGTTTGCTAGTATAATGGCTTAGTAACAATGATTTTGAGTGTGCAAAGGGCAGACGTGCTGCAAATATCTTTGCACTACTGGGACAATACAGAAGTCCAACAGCCACGTTTAGGATGCCACTAAGTTCACTCAGTGTTTGCTACTATAATGGCTTAGTAACAATGAGTTTGAGTGTGCAATGCAGGCAGACGTGCTGCAAATATCTTTGCACTACTGGGACAATACAGAAGTCCAACAGCCACGTTTAGGATGCCACTAAGTTCACTCAGTGTTTGCTAGTATAATGGCTTAGTAACAATGATTTTGAGTGTGCAAAGGGCAGACATGCTGCAAATATCTTTGCACTACTGGGACAATACAGAAGTCCAACAGCCACGTTTAGGATGCCACTAAGTTCACTCAGTGTTTGCTACTATAATGGCTTAGTAACAATGAGTTTGAGTGTGCAATGCAGGCAGACGTGCTGCAAATATCTTTGCACTACTGGGACAATACAGAAGTCCAACAGCCACGTTTAGGATGCCACTAAGTTCACTCAGTGTTTGCTAGTATAATGCCTTAGTAACAATGATTTTGAGTGTGCAAAGGGCAGACATGCTGCAAATATCTTTGCACTACTGGGACAATACAGAAGTCCAACAGCCACGTTTAGGATGCCACTAAGTTCACTCAGTGTTTGCTAGTATAATGCCTTAGTAACAATGAGTTTGAGTGTGCAAAGGGCAGGAGGGTACAGTGGCAGGGTTGTGGATCTCTGGGTAGAAGAATGGAAGCCTGCCTTTCTATCCCTCCTAATGGGGAAATGCAGCGAGGAAATCCCTGACCTTAGCTACACAGACGCTGTCATCTTGTGTAGCTGTTAAACTCTGTTTTCACGGATCTGTCACCTATGGCTCTGACCCTGCCGGTATGAGCCCTTAAAAGGACTGATAGAAAGTGCTATCCCTATGCTGTACAGCGCTGTGTATGGAGCGTACACAGCAGTATCGGCGATAGGAGCTGCGCCAGTGATGACTGACACCAAGGACGCAGAAGGCAGATAATGGCGTGCTGGAGGAAAATGTCCGGTTTTATAATGCAGGGACATGTGACATGGACATCCTATCACACATGCCGTTGCTTCTCTAGCTATAAGTCCACTTAGCTGTGTGTGTGTCTGGGATTGGCTGACATGCTGGCCCGCCCCACTACACACGCGCGCTTAGGGAAGGAAGACAAGGAAAAAAAAAAAAATGGCGATCGCCATTATCCATACAGCAGTGATCTGAATGCGCTGTTCCCGCACACTATACACTGAAATGTCATAATAGTGTGAGTCACAGAGTGACTTACACTATTACAGCGGAAAGCCAGCTAGGAATTAGCTGGTCTTTTTGCTGCTAGAACCGTTCTCGGACGTATCTAGGACTATCGAGCTTTAGCAAAAAGCTCGAGTTCTAGTTCGATCTAGAACAGCCCCCAAAATCACTCGAGCCGCGAACTGGAGAACCTCGAACCGCGAACCACGCTCAACTCTACTCACTATACACTGAGTGGGACTGAACCCTTGCTGCCCCCATCCTGATGACTGGAAGCAGAATACTCCCTGGAGGAATACAGTTCATTTTCTCCCAGCAACAGGGCTCTAAGTGTGGGTGCAGATCCCTGAAGATTAACCCCATATATGCAGGTTAAAGTGTTTTTTCACATGACAGGTTCCCTTTAAGAATTGCTTTATTCAGTATGACTTTTGCACCTCTTAATGAATTAAGCACCTCTGACTCCACCACACCTCCTTATGAAGACTGGTGTGAACAATATCAGACTTGATGAAATAAAGTATTTATGTCTAGAAGGTTTCTATAAAATTGGAATTTCTTTATTGCTCCCACAATGAGACTATACAACTCACTGCCAGAGAACACTGTAACAGAAAGGGCCTGGATAAAAAAGGCTCCACTGTTAGTTAGATTTCCTCAGAAATAGTATAGACTGAAAAAGGCTTATCCTTAAGAGGAACCTGTTATGTACAAAAACGCTAGTAACCAGCAGAAAATGTTTAGGTTAATAGGGTTCTAAAGTTATGCTGCTGCCACCCTGAAACTCCAGCTCCACAAAGGAAATGATCTTTATTCCTCCAGGCAGCCTCCAGCTTTCAGTCATGGAGGTGTGGGTTCATTCACCACTCAGTACATAATGAGCAGTGGCTGTAACCACACCCTGGCACTGCTGAGCCATCTGTCAGTCATTGCAGGGGCAGGATTACAGCCACTGCTCACTATGCACAGTGGTGACCGAAGCATTGCCGGCCTCACATTTTTGATTGCAAGGCTAGGGTCACACAGCCATAGTGAGGAGTAGATGGAGAGCTTAATTTCTCCATCTTCTCCATTGTCTGTGTTGGCGTATATCGGACTGCCCTTGGATGACATCCGAGTGCAATCTGATGATTTGCACGCACTCACAGACTTAGATGGTTGTGCACCGTCTTTATATATATATATTTCCCCCGACGAAGCACACCAATGCGAAACACATGTTGGGACGTCGGTCACCACGTGTTACCCCGGTACCTACGGTGATCTGACCTCGGTGAGTGAATATCCTCATCTCTATGCCACACATGGTAGCACTCTGCACTCTATGTGAGGGCCTGGATTTAAATGGATGTAGGTTTTTCTGTATCTTGGGCACTTTGCCCATAGGTCTCTTCATTATCAGCTGTGCAGTTTTTTAACTCCTTTTCATCTTTCCGGGACACGTTGGGTTTCTTTCCCCTTCACCACTCTTCCTCCTGGTCCTTTAATAAATGTGTTAATTGTTATACCCTACAGCACTTATTTCAATAAATGTTTTAAACATTTCAAACTTTTGCTTGTTTAGGTTCTCTCTGCTTTTAGCAAATCTAAAGACTCTAATTCTGGATTATCATGATTATTGAGTTTTCGCTGCATATTGTGATTTTTTTTTCATGTTGAGTCGTCATGAGAAAAAAAGCGCTGGTTGGCCTAAAACTGGATCACGTGCCATCCGATAAAGCATAAAATGGCCCTCGTCCGATGTATACACACGTGTGAGCAAGACCAAAGCCAGAGGCTGCTGGGAGGTATGAAGTTCATTCCCTCCTGGTAACCGGGCTCTCAGTGCAGTGGCTGTGCAGCTTTTAAATGCTATTAAGCTTCAGATTAACCCCATATCTGCAGGTTAATAGCATTATTTTACATATCAGGTTCTCCTTACTATATTGCTATGTAGAAATTAACTTTTAAAAGCTATAGCTCGAAATAGCATTACTGTGTATACAGCACATCAAAATAGAATTACCTTTTCAGGATGCCGCAGAGCATACCATCCCCTTGGGTATTTAGCAATGCTGTCCATATACTTTTCTGCCTTTGACCAGTCTTCATGCCATTTTTCGACTCGATATTGAGGCTCACATTTTGTGAGTCTGTCCCCAATGGTTTGATTCTCTCGGGTTACTTTCAGTAATTCTTGTTCTCTTTTCTCTTTATTTAAGCTGTAATTTTTTTTAGAAATTATAGACCATAAATTAGTTAGATGTAAATCTGCACGTAGTGTTGGTTTCTATAGAAAATGATGTTAGTGTGAGCAGAGTTTGACTTTATAGAGTAAATTAAAGCTCTTTATTCCAATAATAATCTAGAAAGTCAATTTGTTGCACATCTCCTGCATAGGACAGTAATATGGTTTAGGATTTCACAAGGCCGGAAGCCCAAAGCTAAACATTTTTATTTCTAATTTGGCCCATCTTTTAAACGTTCTCAAGTGAGTATAATTTAGAGTACATTCCTATGTACACCTCCTGATCTAGAATATCTGATATTCTAGGACATATCAGGTCTCAATGATGCCAACCTAGAGTGATTATACTGTGTTTTTTGTTTGATTTTTAAAAGTACATAATTCTAGAGGTTTATGAATGATACATGTGTTCACTCACATTCCTGTTGCAACTTTTATAGATGTAGATTAAAGTGAGTATATCATCAGAAGATCACCTATTATTTAAGTCAGGCTTTTGTGTTAAATGTAGGTTAAAGAAATCGGCAATTATTTTTTATATAACATTTTGTAGAAAAACTTTTAAATTCATACCTTTTTTAAGATTCACACTGTTATTTACAGGTTATTTTTCAGAAGTCTCACTATTATTACAGATTACACGTTGAGTATGAGCCCCCACATAGTCTCCCTATATACAGGAATGGTCCCTATATATCCTCCATATATACAATGCGAGCTGCCACATAGCCTCCATATATACAAGATGAGCCCTAACATAGCCTCCCTATATACAGTATGAGCTTTAACATAGCCTACTATATGCAGTATGAGGCCTTGCATAGCCTCCTTCTATATAGAATGAGCCTTTATATAGCCTACTTACATTCATTGTGAGCCACCACATAGCCTCCCTATTAGTGATGAGCGGAGACTACCATGCCCAAGTGCTTGGTAATCATAATGAGCAGTTGGACTCTTGGATGGGCTCGGCTTGTGTACCGAGTATAGAAGATCTTGTGGAAAAATGTTCGAATTTCCCATAAACATCTGACTACTTATTATGAGTACTGGACACCCGAGCATGGTAGAGCTTGCTCATGACTACTCCCTGTATACAGGATGAACCCCCATATAGCCTCCTTATATACAGAATAAGCCATCACATAGCCCTCCTCTATACAATATGAGCTTCGACATAGCTCTCTATATAAATTATGAGCTACAAAATAGACTCCCTATATACTGTACAATATAAGCCCCTACATAGCTCATTATATATCGTATGAGCCACCACATAGCTACCCTAGATACAGTATTAGCCCTCACGTAGCCTCCGTATTTACAGTATGTGCACCCACATAGCTTCCCTGTATGCAGGCTGGTGCCCCCCATAACCTCTCTAAATACAGTATTAGCCCTCACATAGCCCCCATATATACAGTTATGTATTGCAAGTAGAGATGAGCGGACTTGAACTTTAAAGTTCGGTACAAGCAAAATCATTGTTCGAGTTCGGAGTTCTGGTGCTTTACATATTGTAACCACTCGACCGAAAATCGCTGTGCTCGGCTACGCTCGAGGTTCAGTCCAGTCAGAGTCGCTTCCAGTGTTTGAATAGTTCACACCGGGGTTAAAATCAGCATTACTGGATGTAGTGTGCACAAAAAAGAGAAATGAAAAAACCCACCTCCCTGAAATGTTCTATTTATGGCTGGCTGTATGTGGGTGGAGAGCCAAACTGTGACTTCCATTGAAGTTCGGGTCAAGTCCGGGTCCAGAACAGAACTTTAGATAGAGTCCAGCTGAATCCACAGAATCTGAACTTCCAAGGGTCCACTTATTTCTAATTGCAAGCACCAAAGTTCCAGGAAAGCTGCCTGCCCAGAGAAAATATTATAATAAGGGCAATCTGGGTTACTGCCCTAGAGCACCATGCCCAGGCAGTAACCCAGATTACCCTCATTATTATTCGCCTATGTGGAGTACATATATAACAGAAGGGGCCCAGGATAGGGGACATATATATCAGGAAGGGACCCAGAATGAGAGATATATACCATGATGAAGGGCATGTATAGCAGGAGGGTGCCAAGGATAAGGAACATATATACTATGAAGGGGCCCATGATGGGGAACATATATACTAGTGAGGTGCCCAGGTTGGGGGACATATATACCAGGAAGGGGCCCAGGATAAAGGACATATATATCAGTAACGATTCCAGGATGGGGGGGACATAAAAAATGATGGGGGACATGTATACCAAGAAGAGGCCCAGGATGACAGGCATTAGTATAGAATGGGGGATATTATTTCATAATGGGGGGGGCGCAGTCCATATGTCTTTGTAGGCTATAGAACTTAACAAGGGCCCATATATCTGACCAATATGCAGGGGGGGGTGTCTAAATTTTGCACTGGGACTTATCAGACTCTAGTTACGCCACTTGCCATAACCTTCGAGGCCTGGTCACACCCAGCAGTACTGACCTACTGTGAATAGACTGGAGATGCAGCATGCAACAGACAGTGAGTATCAAGCGGGAGGAACAGCTGGATAGGTGACCAGTGAGGTACTAAGTTTATTTTTTTAAACATTTTCCTCAAGTCCTCAGCAAAAAGGCAGGCAGCAGGAGCAAATTAAAAAATATATAATATTCTCCATTGTAAGATTCGAGTAGAATTCAATTAAACTTGAACTTAAATAAGTTAGACAATCTTTAGTGTGAACAGGCATGCATATTGCTATGCACTTTGAACAGATGGCATCGAAGTGGAAAACTAGCTTCAAAATATTGTTTGTTTTTTCCTTTGTAATGATCTCTATTAATAATAATGTATATTAAAACTATAAAAGACTCATTATGTATACAATTTCTCAAAATAAAAAATCAGAAAGATTCAATCCCAAACTAATTCAAAGATTTCTAAATGTATTTATATTTCTACTGAAATGGGTTTGATTTGCAGATATACCACTATTACCCCAATTACAGCAGATTTTAGGCAAAAAACCCTCTCTTTGCCAAGAGTAAAAATAGAATGGCAGAGCTTTATTCAGTGGCTGCAGAGCTTTTTTCCACAAATGGATAATCCAATACAGTTTTCAGAATTTGTCTGAACTCATTTGAACCCACGGACCTTGTGAACTTATATGAACCTATATGATTTATTTTATTGCATTTATCTTACTCATCTTCTCTATCTTATCTCTTGTTTTGTATTGATTTTATTATTAGGGTGGTTTGCTACCAACCAATTGAATGATTTTATATCTATTTATGTATTTCTAAATATTAACTAGTCTCCAAAGTTAATAATTCAATCCTTAGTAGACTAACAGCTCTTCCTGACATTAAATTGGATAGGAGGAGGGGATCAATACTTTTAGATATTACTATACTTTTGCCATTTAAAATAAATAAATAAAAAATGAAAGTTAAAACTCCAAACAGTGCAGATTTATGTATTTATTCTTTTTATATTTCTACACAAATTTATCACATTTAAGGGAAATTAAATATTATCTTTTTTATTAACTACTTACCTTTTAGCATCATAATTATTCTTGTTATCAATTCTTCCTTTAGTTCTCATGATAGCAGACATTTTCCCAAGCAACAGACGGTTGTCCCTTTCAATGATTGACAGTCGTTCCTCTTCAAGCTTTGGCAAAATTAGCAAACAAAACACATTAATTTAACCCCTTAGTGCCAATTTTAATCTTAATGCCCAAGCCCCATTTTTCAAATCTGACCAGTGTCACTATACGTGGTAATAACTCTAGAATGCTTCTATATACTGTATCTCACTCATTCTGAGAATGTTTTTTTCGTGACACATTGTACTTTATCTTAGCAGTAAATTTAAGTTGATTCTCCATTTTTTCTCCATTCAATTCAATGGGTGAAAAACGCAGGGAAAAACGCAAAAAGAATTGACAAGTTGCATCTTTGTGATCTTTGTGACAAAAACGCAGCAAAAAAAAACAAACTTCAATGTGCGGACTGCAAAAATGAAATCTCATAGACTTTGCTGGGGAAGGAAATTCATGCAGTTTTTAGAGCAAAAATGCACCCAAAAACCGCGCAAAAACTCAGCATGCGCACATAGCCTTAAAGGGATTTTGAGGGGTCTTTATATCAGAAAACCCCCCAAAAGTGCTGATGTTTTAAAAACTGCACCCCTTAAATTCTTCTAAACTGCTGTTAGGAAATTTGTTAACCCTACAGATACTACAAAGCAGTTAAAGCAAAGTGGACTGGAAAAAGTGAAAAATTACATTTTCTCCACTAAAATATTGCTTCAGCTGTAAATTTTTCATTTTCACAAGAAGTAATAGGAGAAAATTGACCCTAAAATGTTTTACGCAATTTCTTCTGAACATGTCAATATCCTATATGTGGTTTAAAACTGCTGTTTGAGTACACAGCAAGAATCAGAAGGGAGAAGCATAATTTAGTGTTTGAAGTGTTAAGGGGGCTTTACACGCTGCCTATCGCTAACGATTTATCGTCTGGGTCACGGTGTTTGTGACGCATATCCGGCGTCGTTAGCGACATCGCAGCGTGTGACACGTACGAGCGACCTTCTACGATCGCAAAAGTGGTAAAAATCGTTGGTGTTGGAGAGGTCGTCCAAAAACCAAATACCGTTGTCTGGTGAGTAGCGATGTTGTTCGTCGTTCCTGCGGCACCACACATCACTATGTGTGACACCGCAGGAGCGACGAACATGTCCTTACCAGTGTCCACCGACCTAGAAGTAAGGAAGGAAGTGGGCGGGATGTTACGTCCCGCTCATCTCCGTCTCTCCGCTTCTATTGGCCGGCCGCTTAGTGACGCCGCAATAACGTCGCTATGACGCCGAACGCACCTCCCCCCTGAGGGAGGGATTGTTTGACGGTCACAGCGACGTCTCTGACAAGGTATGTGCGTGTGACGCTGCCGTAGCGATAATGTTCGCTACGGCAGCGATCAACACATATCGCACATACAACGGGGGCGGGTGCTATCGCAATAGCTAGCAATGTCGCAGCATGTAAAGCACCCTTTAGTTTCGCTGTAATAGATTGCAGACAACACCATACCACATTTGCAGAACCCCCAAGGTATGAAAACAGCTGAAACCCACAAAAACGACGCCAGTTTGCAAACTAAACTCCTCTATGAATTCATCTAGGGGTGTGTTGAACATTTTGAGTCTAAAATGTCACAGCCATTGTCACAGGGTGTCAGCTGTCATATACAGACAACCATGGGATTTCCGCCAGCTGGTGGCTGCTACACTATCATTTTTCAGTACTGTGAAAAAGCAGCGCCAAGCAGTAAGGCCCCTTAACGTCCTCCATGAAAAGGAGTATCAACAGTAGTTAAAGGGTTATTCATTCCAACAAAAAAATAAATAAATAACAAGGAATTACTTGCTTATCTCTGTGAAAATGACCACTGGGAACCCCAGAGAATAGGAGCTCTTTGATCAAAGAACACAAAAGCCATCCAATAATATTGAATTAAAGGTACACCTTGATGTGGTTGGGTGGCTCTTTGTTTAAAAAACACTTAAGCTATTAATGTTTATAGCAATATTCATTAATCACAGTGTATATATAAGTTGGTATATTGGCCACATAGCGGATTTGTGCACATGTACATTCACTTAACCCCTTCACCCCTGGGAGATTTTCCGGTTTTCATTTTGCTTCCCTGCTGCCAAAAGCCATAACTTTTTTTTAATTTTTCTGTCAATATTGCCAAATGAAGGCTTGTTGCTTGTAGACGAGTAGCACTTTTGATTGAAATCATTAGTTTTACCATATAGTGTAGTGGAAAAAAGGAGAAAAAAATCCAGGTGCGGTGAAATTGCAAAAAAAAAAGTGCAATTACATGATTTTTGGGGGGTCTTTTTAATCACAGTGTTCACCATATGGTAAAATTGTCCATATGATGTATCATGTTGGTACGAGTTCGTAGATATAAACCATTTATACTTTTTACTTTTTATCCAAGGGGTTAAAAAAATTCAGAAGTTTGTCCAAAAAAAGAATAGCGCTTTTTTCGCCATTTTCCAAGACCCATAACATTTTCATTTTTCGGGATTTGGGGCTCAGTGACAGCTTATTTTTTGCGTATTGAGCTGGCGTTTTTAACTACGTATACCATTTTTGGGCGGATACTATTCTTTGATTTCCTGTTATTGTAATTTTCAAAAATTTTGTAGCGACCAAAAAATGGAATTTTGGAGTTTGGAATTTTTTTCCCGCCACACCATTTACCGATTAGATTAACTGATTTTATATTTTCATAGATAGGGCATTTCTGAATGCGGCGATACCAAATATGTGTAAATTTTTTTTATTTTTTACTGTTTTATTTTCAGCGGGGCATATAGGGGTGGATTTGAACTTTTAGGTTTTTGTTTATTTTTTCAGATTTTTAAAAACTTTTTTTCTACATTTTTTATTTATTTTACTAGCCCCCCTAGGGGACTTTATTACTGTACAGTCTGATTGCCTGTGCATTTCTCTTGTTCAGAGCAGCATCACTCTGATCAGCAGAAACGCTGCTTTCCTATGAGTGCCGACGTTATGTCGGCTCTCACAGAAAGTGAATCATGACAGCGTCAGGGGTCATCAGCTGACCACACGCTACCAGAACAGCACCAAGGCGCCCCATTTTCGCGTCATGAGGCCATCGATGGCGGCAGTGAACGCCGCATCCCCACCGCGGCCATTTAAATTGCACTGTCAGTATTTGACAGTACGATCTAAAGAGTTAATAGGTGTTGGTAGATCTCTGACCCACCTGTGCCTGTTAGCCACACATGTCTGCTGATCAGATCAGCAGAGGTATGCTAGGATTACCGCAGGCTCGCCGCTAGAGTCAATGGGAGATAGGTGACCTAGGACATACAGTTATGTTCTTGGTCGTAAAGGGGTTAATACTAAAGATATGCAAGTCCTATATTTTTTCTTTGTTGTATGTTTCACTCTGAAATGCCTCAGTGTTTCAGATAACTCACATGGTAAATCGGTGGCCGGAATAATGCATCTAGGATGACTAATTGAAGAGAAAAGGTACCATCAGACTTTGGAATACTCACCTTAAGCCTGCTTTACACGTTGCAATTTGTTGAGCAATCACGTTTGCGATGTGACACGCCCAGATCGCATATGTGATCTAATGAGATCACACATAGGTTGTTCATTTGCTGTCACACGTGCGTTAGTAGTCTATGTTAAATTGATCAATTTTGTGTGCGATCCTTTAGATCATGTGTTCTGTGACAAATGCATTGGGCACCCTTTTTTTTTTTTATTTATTGACTTGCCAAGCGTGTGTAATGTGTAGGGATGCGTTTTTACTATGTCATCTGCCATTCAGCTCTGCTACATGGCCGCTAACAGCAGACACAGACAGCCATGTAGCAGAGCTGAATGGCAGATGACAGCAGACACAGAAAGAGCCGCACGATCAAAATGAACTCGGGTGAACTTCACTCGACTTCATTGTCATGCTGCGGCTCTATCTGTGCCGCGTCCTGATTAGCGGTCACCAGTGAATGACTCACCGGTGACCGCTAAACTCCTGAGTAACTGAATTGAGCAGCCCTCTCTCATATACTCACAGATCCCCGATCCCCGGCGCGGCGCTGCACGGCGTTCACACTGCTCTGGCGACTTTTACTATTTTGAAAAAGCCGGCCGCTCATTAAACAATCTCGTATTCCCTGCTTTCCCCACCCACCGGCGCCTATGATTGGTTGCAGTGAGACACGCCCCCACGCTGAGTGACAGGTGTCTCACTGCACCCAATCACAGCAGCCGGTGGGCGTGTCTATACTGTGCAGTGAAATAAATAATTAAATAATTAAAAAAACGGCGTGCGGTCCCCCCCAATTTTAAAACCAGCCAGATAAAGCCATACGGCTGAAGGCTGATATTCTCAGGATGGGGAGCTCCACATTATGGGAAGCCCCCCAGCCTAACAATATCAGCCAGCAGCCGCCCAGAATTGCCGCATACATTAGATGTGACAGTTCTGGGACTGTACCCGGCTCTTCCCGATTTTGCCCTGCTGCTTTGGCAAATCGGGGTAATAAGGAGTTATTGGCAGCCCATAGCTGCCAATAACTCCTAGATTAATCATGTCAGGCGTCTCCCCGAGATACCTTCCATGATTAATCTGTAAGTGACCGTAAATAAACACACACACCCGAAAAAATCCTTTATTAGAAATAAAAAACACAAACATATACCCTGGTTCACCACTTTAATAAGCTCGAAAAAGCCCTCCATGTCCGGCGTAATCCAGGATGCTCCAGCGTCGCTTCCAGCTCTGCTGCATGGAGGTGACCGGAGCTGCAGAAGACACCGCCGCTCCTGTCACCTCCTTTTTTAAATTATTTAATTATTTATTTCACTGCACAGTATAGACACGCCCATCGGCTGCTGTGATTGGGTGCAGTGAGACACCTGTCACTCAGCGTGGGGGCGTGTCTCACTGCAACCAATCATAGGCGCCAGTGGGTGGGGAAAGCAGGGAATACGAGATTGTTTAATGAGCGGTCGGCTTTTTCAAAATAGTAAAAGCCGCCGGAGCAGTGTGAACGCCGTGCAGTGCCGCGCCGGGGATCGGTGAGTATGAGAGAGGGGGTAAGAGGGATAGACTGACATGGACAGAGAGAGAGGGACAGAGATAGTGACCGACTGACAGAGATTAGTGAATGACAGACATTGTGAGGCGCTTCAGAACGCAGCATTTCAGCTGCGCTCTGAAGCGGACCTTTTTTAAGCTGTCACCTGCGCACATAGCCTCAGACATCAAAATCGTATGAGGGATGTCACACGTTTCAATTTACTAGGTTTGTGCAACAAAACGTTCAATTCTAGACAAAGATACGATGTGTTTGCGATCAACGGTTTTGCGTTCAATCCTGATCGCACGTAGGTGTCAGACGCAGATACCTCACAAACGATGCCGGATGTGCGTCACTTACAACTTGACCCCAACGATGGATTGTGAGATATATTGAAGCGTGTAAAGCGGGTTTTAGTTGCATCATCTCTGTCTGCCATTTAAAGGTAGGATTTCTCTGAAAAACTGCAGCGTTTTAGAGTGAAACATATATTGTAGGAATAACCGAGATGGTCTCCAATGGTTTGGACAGAATTAATCGGCTGACAGGTTCTTTTTAAATGACAGTAGTTTTTCTAAGGCATTATATTTGTTGGGCACTGTGTTCATTCACATACGTTCCGAGCATTATTGCCTTGAGTATTATATGTAGAAGGTAGATTGACGTTAGCTGTCATCAGCACAACATCTTTTAATGAAGTTAGGTTTTAAGTTTTGTTTTGTTTGCTTTTTTGTGTGTAATGATTTGTCATGATCTCCTTCTATAGTGCTTTGTATATCCATAGATACAGCAATGTTATATGCTGTAGTTCTCTGGACAATGAAAAAAACAAACTAAACAATGCTGAAAATTGACAACACAAATCCATTTTCTGTGTAGTTTGTTGCTTTTCAGTAATCCAGACTTTCCATGCAATAATCCGATTCTGATACACTCAATGCACACGAATACATGGACTGTTTACTATGAGACTGCACTGTTATAGTTTGTTACTATGCGTTAATGAATTTGAATTCTCTTTAAAAAATGCCCTGTCAAATATTTCCAGTGAATAGCAACAACCTATGTGACATTACAGTAAGGCGGGCTTTGCACACTACGACATCGCAGGTGCGATGTCGGTGGGGTCAAATTGAAAGTGACGCACATCCGGCATCGCATGCGACATCGTAGTGTGTAAAGCCTAGATGATACGATTAAAATCGTCGTAATGGTATCATCGGTGCAGCGTCGGCGTAATCCATAATTACGCTGACACGACGGTCCGATGTTGTTCCTCGCTCCTGCGGCAGCACACATCGCTGTGTGTGAAGTCGCAGGAGCGAGGAACATCTCCTACCGGCGTCACCGCGGCTTCCGTAGCATATGCGGAAGGAAGGAGGTGGGCGGGATGTTTACATCCTGCTCATCTCCGCCCCTCCGCCGCTATTGGCCGCCTGCCATGTGACGTCGCTATGACGCCGCACGACCCGCCCCCTTAGGAAGGAGGCGGGTCGCCGGCCAGAGCGACGGTCGCAGGGCAGGTGAGTGCATGTGAAGCTGGCGTAGCGATAATGTACCTGCGACGGGGGCGGGGACAATCGCGTGCGACATCGCAGCATCGGCTTGTGATGTCGCAATGTGCAAAGCCGCCCTAACAATCATCTGTCTGCTCAGGTTCTGGTTCAAAATAATAGCGGCTTTGTTTGGGGACTGTTCATATAGCCTTTCATATAAGAATGACTTAAGTATATATGACAGCTCCTTTCTGCTTTCTTTCTATCCCCAGTCGTAAGGTATCCTGCTGCCGTTCTTATTCACTTATTTTAGTGCTAAATAATAATAGACGTAGAAGAGCATAACTAAAAGGTGTAACGTGGCGGAGGGTATATGTAATGGGATCAACAATTCAGACTGCATCATTAATGTAGAAATGGATTTGAATATTGCTTCAGCACTTGCCCACAAGGGGGCAGTGTCAGACTGTGCAACCACAAACACAGAGGTGGGAAATCCCCTACTGCAGCTTGTGTGTTTGAACCAGGAAGAAAAAGTGTGGGAAGGTTGTTCAGCTCCGGAGCTCAGCCAGAGGAGAGCTGCGGGTGGTCTTCCTGAACAGAGGGCTCTTTTGCCACCGGAGTCTTGGAGGAATCACCCTGTGGAAGTGGTTTCTGCCTTTTCCGGTCTGCAGGACTTTGTTTTCACCAAGGATCTAACCGGACTGCAGAGCATCGCACCTTGAGTGCAAGTGCAGGGGCTGTGACCTCCCTTCTTCTGTTCGGCGTGCCTGACTAGAATCCGTTACCAGCGGGAGAAGATCAAAGGAAAAGACAGAGGAGCTGCATCCCTTCAGCGCTGCACCGGGACCCATCATCGTGAGACTCCAGGCCTGCGACGTGGGAGCGGCATCTTCTTCTTCCGGGATAGACTGGTACGTGATTGTAGGGAAAGTTAGGGAAATTTGCCGCCATTTCTTTGTTGGTTTTTTTTTCCCTTTCTTCTTGCTGCGTACCCGGAAGGAGTGAAGATCCGGGGACTCCACTATACACATGTGCGCAGATAGTTCGGTTGATTGTATTATAAATATGCTTCCTAGTAAAGAAATGTTACTACCGGTAAAATCTGAGTATGGGGATTTTGTTGGAATAGATCATACACACACACCCGCGGCCCTACCACCGGTCGCTTCATGTGGCGTAGTCGGCAGGATGTGTGACCAACAAAATCATCCCCCGGTAGTAACTTATAACCGGACAGCTCCCCCGACGTCTATTGTCAATCAGGTGAGAAAGTTTAACGGACGGAACTATCCTGTAACTGAATGGACTGAACAACTTAAGATAGTGGGGGAAATGTAGAACACTGATCCTAAGACCTTAGCAGAAATGGCCATGCTAACATTAGAGGGGGAAGCGTGGACGACAGTCAGGCTGGAGACGGTTAGGGGCCAGCGTACGTTGGATGACTTGATGCGGGTGCTGGAGAACACCTATGGGCCGACCACATATGCGGGAACATTGCGCTATATGTTCTTCCGGCGTACTCAGCTCGAGTCGGAGGACATTCCTCAATATGCCAATGCCCTTCAAGTGCTGCTAGAACAAGCCTGTAGAAAAGAAGAACAGATAGCTAGTACGGGTGCCCGTGACCTGATGTTGAGAGATCAGTTTGTGACCGGATTGAGAGACCCGTACCTTAACCGCTCATTGCAAGATCTACTCCGGATAAATCCGGCCTTTACGTTCGCTGAGGTCAAACAAGAAGCTATAGAACGTTCAAGGGGACCTGTCGTGGAGACACAGACATATACCGCGGCTTGCAGGTCCATATCTGGTATCGGGACTCCGAACAGCGACATGGAAGAACTGAAGCAGATGGTGGCAGAGTTGCAGAAACAGGTGTTACAGCTCACCCTAGACCAACAGGCGGGCCGGCAAGCGAGACAACAACCCAGCCGGCCGATGGGAAGATGCTGGACATGCGGCGACCCCCGCCATAGAGCAAACCGTTGCCCCCAGAACTTTCAAGTTCATCCACGGTCCGATCTACCAGAACCAGCAAGTCATGTCTCACAACAGCGGCCGCATTTAAACTAGACGCCCCTGCCAAAGAGGCTCACTCGGCAGGGGAGGCCAAAAAGAGGGGTGTAGGAAAACAGAGCCAGCCACGGAACAAACTTGCATCAAATAGCCCCACCCTGGAGGTATTACTGGAAGGGATCGCCGTACAAGGGTTAATGGATACTGGGTCTCAGGTATCCACCATCTCCGAGCAGTTCTACGAAGAATGTCTAAAGCTGCGGGTTGCCTATGACCCTGATACCGCCATCAAGATCAAAGCAGCCAATAATCTACCCATTCCGGTGACGGGAGTTGCCTGGATGAACACCGAAATCTGTGGCCAAGATCTCGGGAAGAGAGGGATAATCGTGGTCAGGGAAGGCTTTGGATCAGAAAAGCCCATGATTATTGGGATGAACATCTTGAAAGACCTGAATCTGGTGTTGTTTACCAAGAGGGGGCCCAAGTACTGGCAAGAAGTGACCGCACATAGGGCCACCCGCCGTGCCTTTCAGCAAGTGATCCGGACCTGCAACCTCCAGCGAATGACAGAAGAACAACTGCCGCTGGCTACGATCACCGTACCCCGCCATACTAGGATCACCTTACCGGCTGGGAAAGAGACAGTTATCTCACTACCCCTTAGCACCACGAGACAGCTTGAAGGCGTGGAGGTGCTGATTGAGCCGCGTACCCCGAAGGAAGGGAAGCTGAATCCACTAGTCGCTCGAACTCTAGCAGTAGTGAGAAAGGGAAGAATTCCTGTCAGGCTGGGCAACACGGCTAACGTGAGCGTTGACCTAGAAGCTGGGACACAGCTCGCCCGAGTCTACGCTCTAACCGAAGAGGTGAACCCTATGAGCCCCCTCCAGTTTGTACCGTCTACAGAGGGAGATTGGACAGTGACGGTCTCTGCCATGGTCGCTGTCGCGGGTGACACCAACGCGGGGCGAGAACTACGAGAGAAGTGTCAGTTGGACGTATCCCAATACTCCAAACGGGAGGTATCCCAGGTGGAAGAGCTACTTCAAGAGCATCAGGCGTCCTTTGCCCGGCATGACACCGACTTTGGGTGCACCACCAGTATCAAGCACGAAATCCCCACCGGTAACACTGCTCCTATCCGTGAAAGGTACCGCCAAAATCCTCCCCAGCAATACCAAGAAGTGAAAAATCTCCTGAATTCCATGTTACACGCTGGAGTGGTACGAGAAAGCCAGAGCCCCTGGGCTGCACCGGTGGTGTTAGTCAAGAAGAAGGACGGATCCCTGAGATTCTGTGTGGACTACCGCCGTTTGAATGCTTGCACCATCCGGGACTCATACCCTTTGCCAAGGATCGAAGAATCCCTGACAGCCCTGAAGAAAGCCAAATACTTCTCTTCGTTGGATCTGGCCAGCGGATATTGGCAGGTACCTATGCATGAGAAAGATAGAGAGAAGACTGCTTTCATCTTACCCATGGACCTGTACGAGTTCGACCGGATGCCCTTTGGTCTGAACAACGTGCCGGGGACTTTCCAGCGGCTGATGGAGCGCTGCTTGGGAGACTTCAACTTCGACTTCACCCTCATCTACCTGGACGACATTGTAGTCTATTCGGCCACATTTGAAGAACACCTGCAGCAGCTGGACCGTGTGTTCAGTAGGTTGAGAGAACATGGCCTGAAGTTGAAACCCAGCAAGTGCCGTCTTCTGCAGCCCGAGATCAATTACCTGGGCCACCGGATCTCAGCCGAAGGTGTCCAGCCATCTTCAGAGAAGATAGCCGCCGTACGGGATTGGCCGCAGCCCACAAACGTCAAGGAGGTCAGGGCTTTCCTGGGGTTGGCCGGCTACTACCGCCGGTTCGTCAAAAACTTCGCCCGGCTTGCTGCACCCTTGCATGACCTGCTTCGATGGACCACCAACAGCCCCAGAGGACGACCCATCAGCTGGGGACCCAGCCAGGAAGAGTCCTTCCAAGCCCTAAAGGGTGTCTTAACGTCTCCCCCCATCCTGGCATATGCGGACTACAACCTGCCCTTCCAACTACACACCGATGCCAGTCTACAGGGTCTAGGGGCAGTACTTTCACAGGTTCAAGAAGGCAAGGAACGGGTCATAGCCTATGCCAGTCGGTTCCTACATGAGGGCGAGAAGAACCCCACCAATTATAGCTCGTTCCGGCTGGAGCTGTTGGCCCTAACGTGGGCTATGGCGGAGAAATTTGCAGGGTACCTCACGGGGACCGAAGTACTAGTCCTGACCGATAACAACCCGTTGGCCCACTTAGAAAATGCGAAGCTCGGAGTCATGGAGCAGCGTTGGATGGCTCGGCTCTCCAAGTTCAATTACAAGATCAAATATAGGGCTGGAGCTGAGAATCAAAATGCGGACAGCCTGTCTAGAGTGTCATACCCCTTACTCAACCGAGACTGGGATGAAGAATTAGAAGGGGACGAGACGCCTGACTTTGCAAAACTCGCACAACAGATGATGGATTACCGCCAGTTCGTTGTGGGCGAAGCTGGAACTCCAGTGGGGGTCGCCTTGTCACCCCAGGAGTGGTGCAGGCTCCAGGACCAGAACCCTGAATGGGCTCTACTCAAACAATGGGTGAAGCGGCAGCAGAAGCCTCCCGCCGATATACGAGCACGACTGTCTACCGGGACCTTGACCCTGCTCAGTCAGTGGGACCGGCTGATTCTGAGAGAAGGAGTGCTATACCGGAAGGTCCTCTTGTCGCACATGCTGGAGGAATGCACACAAGTTGTGGTGCCTGATCAATTGGCCCGTGAGATGGTGGCCCAAGCCCACAAAAGGAATGGACACTTCGGAATAGACAAGACCTTTCGGTGGATTCAACAGTCCATCTATTGTCCGGGGCTCCGCAAGCTGGTTGAAGACGTCTGCCAGACCTGTCGCACCTGTGAACTACACAAGTCCCCTGAGCAGCGTGCACCTGTTCAGACAATTAAAACATCCAGGCCCCTTGAGCTGTTGATGGTGGACTTTCTGCTGATTGGGACGGCGAGCAGTGGCTATCAGTACTGCCTAGTCATGGTGGATCACTTCACAAAATTCGCTGTCGCGGTCGCTACCAAAGACCAGACGGCTGAATCGGCTGCTCGGGCCATCTGTCGACAGTTCATCCACGTCTACGGGTGCCCGGAGAGGTTGCACTCCGACCAGGGGGCTTGTTTCGAAGGCCGAGTCATCGAAGAGCTGCATCGGATGTATGGGATCCAGAAGTCGAGGACCACTCCTTACCACCCACAAGGGAACGGTGCATGTGAATGCTTCAACCGGACTCTACTCCAGCTGATCTGCACCTTGGCCGATGATAAGAAAGACCAATGGCCCCAATTCCTTCCCGATCTAGTATGGGCCTACAACAACCAGGTCCACTCCGTGACTGGTTACACCCCACACACCCTTCTCTTTGGCCGCCCCGGAAAAGGGGTCCATGACCTGAACCTATTCCGCCCTGGAGATGATGCCTGCCATAACTACCCCTCCTGGCTAAATGCTCACCGACAGAAGATGGAGACTGTACACCAGCTGGTGAGCCAACAAATCCGGGGCCAGATACATGCTGACCCACTCCCCGTGCAAGAGCAACCCTTGAAGTTGGGACAGCTAGTCCTGCTCCATATCAAGAAGCCACAAGGGAAACTTCGAGCCAAGTGGGAGACTGAAGTCTACCGGGTAATCGAACGCCCCTACCCCAACAGGCATGTATACCGAGTGCAGGGTGAAGATAGTCGCAACATTCGCACTGTGCACCGAAATATGTTGCGTCCCTGCCGATTCCAGCCTGACTCCCCTACCACAGTACCCGGAGGGGGTGACGCTGCCAACACGACTGACGTCACGGACGTTTCCCAGCATAGTGATCACGTCGACTCTGAGACCGGTGACCCACCTACACAACCCAGTTCTTCCCCCGGAGTGCTGACTGAAGTGGGGCGTAAAGACAGTGACAGGGAAGGGAACAACCGACCCTTGAGACGCACTGACCGCACCACTGCTGGGATCCCGCCCGGGCGGTCTTACAGGGACCAGTATGTATGGCCCACTTCTCAACCAACCCCTGTGACATCTGCAGTCATCGCTGCCTGGGAACCGACGGTAGTTGACAGGGACTGCCAACCTTTAAGTGGGGGGGTATGTAATGGGATCAACAATTCAGACTGCATCATTAATGTAGAAATGGATTTGAATATTGCTTCAGCACTTGCCCACAAGGGGGCAGTGTCAGACTGTGCAACCACAAACACAGAGGTGGGAAATCCCCTACTGCAGCTTGTGTGTTTGAACCAGGAAGAAAAAGTGTGGGAAGGTTGTTCAGCTCCGGAGCTCAGCCAGAGGAGAGCTGCGGGTGGTCTTCCTGAACAGAGGGCTCTTTTGCCACCGGAGTCTTGGAGGAATCACCCTGTGGAAGTGGTTTCTGCCTTTTCTGGTCTGCAGGACTTTGTTTTCACCAAGGATCTAACCGGACTGCAGAGCATCGCACCCTGAGTGCAAGTGCAGGGGCTGTGACCTCCTTCTTCTGTCCGGCGTGCCCCGGGACTAAAAGACTGACTAGAATCCGTTACCAGCGGGACAAGATCAAAGGAAAAGACCGAGGAGCTGCATCCCTTCAGCGCTGCACCGGGACCCATCATCGTGAGACTCCAGGCCTGCGACGTGGGAGCGGCATCTTCTTCTTCCGGGATAGACTGGTACGTGATTGTAGGGAAAGTTAGGGAAAGTTGCCGCCATTTCTTTGTTGTTTTTTTTTTCCCTTTCTTCTTGCTGCGTACCCGGAAGGAGTGAAGATCCGGGGACTCCACTATACACATGTGCGCAGATAGTTCGGTTGATTGTATTATAAATATGCTTCCTAGTAAAGAAATGTTACTACCGGTAAAATCTGAGTATGGGGATTTTGTTGGAATAGAGCATACACACACACCCGCGGCCCTACCACCGGTCGCTTCATATGTATCATAAAAGTGGTGTAAACCTGGATTTCCATGCTGGACTTTGTAGTGCCACAAGGCTTATTAGAGCATTCCAAGGACAGGTGTTACGGATAGCTGGAGAGATGGGCTATTCTTGTTAACCACATAGTTCTACTCATAGGTGTGTCTCGTGTGTTAAGATGGAGACTGATTGGCACATGGTCAGTGAGGGGAGACTGTGTTGTCTACAGGAAGGAATCCTCTGAGTGGGAGGATTAACTTGTCCTGACCAGGAAAGTGTATAGAGGTTGTGACGCCTCTCAAAGGGATCCTCTGAAGGGAAAAAAAATGGTTTGCTTTGTCTGACGGGGGTCAGTGAGGGGAGGTTGAGATACCTCCACTGGGATACTTCTAAGGAGAAGTGTATCCGAACCTGATTAGATTAGCTAGATTAGAGCTTGTGTTATCTGACCAGGACTGTGGTTTATGTGGACTTTTAAATGAAAAGTGTTCCTGTTGTTACCTCTAAGAAGCAAGCTGAGTGAGTAACCCCATCACAAGGGGTGTAAACGGGGCACTCACACCAGGGTCCTGGTACCTGATTGAGCTCAAAAACCTCTCTGCTACATAAAAAATACCAGTATTACAAATATCATCTGGTAGGTAGTGACCCCGGCATAGATTTTACACAAGTTTAAGATGTTTTAGGCTACTCTTGGTGCTGAGCTAAGAAAACTAAAGAAAAATAAATAGTTAAGTAAATAAGAGGACACAACGTAATTTTAAAGGGGGAACCGTCTTTCTTTAAGGGGCTTGTCCACTATTGGAGAACCCCAGCTAACTAAATTCAGAACTCTAAAGAAAAAATAAAACCAGTCAGTTGATACTCAGCTTCTCCAGGGGCGCCACTCTGACAATGACAGCGCTGCAGTTACCAGAGAGTAATATCGCTTGTTGTGTCATGTTCCAGCTTCAGTCAATGAGTGGCCACACATCAGCTGCAGCCTTTAATATTTCGCTCATTGACTACAGCAAGAGCGCAGGAGTATCCATTGTTTTTAGTTTAATTAGGGTCCTCAATTGATTAAGCTGGGATTCTCCAGTAGTTGAAGAACTCGTGAACATTTTCCCATACGCTCAGCTACCTTTAAAACAAAATAAGATTGAGCTCTACTTACCCTCCTGGGGTCCAGTACTGTGTCTCTGCTACTGTACCAGTCTGTTCTTTGACTGCAGTGGAGCGATGTCACATCAACAGCGCTGCAGACTGTCACTTAGTTCAGAAGTTCTGCTTATCGCAAGAGCTGCGGAGATCAGTGATTGGCTGCAGTGCTGTTAATGTGACATTACCTCTATAGCTAAAAAAACTGTTTAGAGAACTTTTAGTAATACTAGTTTTACATATGAAATACAATGTAATTAATAATTACCTTCAATTTCTTCAGTTTCAGATTCAGATGTACATATGTTTGTGGATGGTTGGTATCTACCATTGGTTTCGCTGACTGCACCTGTAATGTACATTTATACATCATTAGGAATTATCAATGCAATAGTAAGCAATAAGCCCTGTGAAACGTAAACCCCACGCTTAGCAAATGATCTTGTCCGCTTCAGGTTTCCTGATTCAGTAGAATGGGCTTAATTAATAATTTGCAGGGTTTTTTGTGACTTTTCTAATTTGGCTTGTGGTCCGTGTTGATGATTTTTGCACCAGATTATTCAAAATAGTGCACATGATTTTTGAACTTTGCAAAGTCTGTGCAAAAAATATGTAGCACCCCTGAGATACCATTTGCCACAAATGTAACCAGTGGAAACCCAAACCCCAGAATACCCGTGCCAGCAAATACACCAGCATCTTCATGCCACACACAACCCCACACCAAACTGGGAGACTGCCTAGTAACAGGTAAAAGGGGAGGGCACTGATTGGATGGTAGCTACCCAACCTGAGGGAGAGACCCAGCGAGGGGAGGGGCCAGTGGTCAGTTGGAAAGTTGGCGGGAGGAAGTGGTCTGCAGTCAGTCAGAAGAGAGAAAGAGAAGGAAGTGAAGGAGAGGAGGAGAGCCGTAGTAGTAGAAAGTGGAAAGTACTGAAGCTGACCTGAAGAACCACCGGAGTGCTGTAAAATGAGTGAGGGACTGTGGAGTACGGAAACAGGACTCCAGGCACCGTGAGTTACCTGTGGAAGCGTCAGACTCCAGGAACCACGAGAGGTTTGTGGAAGTCTGGAACCAAGGCTCACAGTACTCAGCACAAGGCGGGGTGCAGACCCTAGGACAGTGGGACACTTTATAGTCAGCTGTTAACTCTGCTGGGCAAGAAGATTTCCAGGGTCCATTCCCAGCCCAAACAAGTCTGAAGCACAAGCAGCAAAGAGGGGACCGAGGACTGAACCCCTTAAATAGTCCAGGCTGCCTGCAATGGGACCAAGACAGAAACGGAGGGGTTCCCAAGTACCTCTTGGCCACGGGAGCCCATCAACAATAAGTGTGCACGGAGGACAGCCAACCCAGATCACAACTGGCACGGAGAAAGAGGGGAGTGGGTACACCTGGGACCGGCACCCACGGGTTCAGGTACCACCACAACAAAGTAAAGGCAAGTGGAAACTACAATACTGGTGTGGACTGTGTTCTTGATCACCCTGTGCACTTACACTGACTGTTTCTCACTACAATCCCTATCATCCACTGCTGGGGTCCAGCCCTGCTTGTGGAGGGCCCAAAACACCTAAGCTGCACAACTCCATCAGCTCCAGTAGAACTCTGCAGCGGCGGCTTCAAATAACCTGGCCGCACACCAGAAGTGGCGTAGTCGACAAAAACTCTTTCATTGTATTTTCTTTTATTTAAACCCCTTTTTTTATTTCGGACCGACCCCCGGGGTCACGGATCAGCCGCAACCACGACTCCCCTGAGTGTCACATACGCCCAGGACCAAGTACCCCACAGCCCTGGGGCGTCACCAATACAAGCCGTCAATAAAATCTCTTCCGGAGAAACTTGTGTACATCTGCACAAATATTGTGTAACTTTGACCAATTGATGAATCAGCTGAAAAAATCTGGAAACCCCAATCCCTGCCAACAATGTCGAACCTACTGTACTTATGCAAAGTTTTAACTTCATGCTTCATGTTCTTTTAAAGATTTGCTCCTGGTTTTTTTGTGAAAAAAAAACTCAGAAAAAACTGCATCACATCTGTTAACAAGACATAAGGGAATGTTCACATGGAGTATTTTGATGTGCATTTGTCAGGCTGAAATATTCACATAAAAAGCTTAAAAAACTAAGGCCTCAATTCATCTAATTGTTTTCATCAAAGCTCTGGCATAAAATAGTTTTGAAACTTTTGCTCTTTTTACACTGACAAGCAAAAGGGTAACAATGTTTACAGCTTTTGACTCTCATGCTCAATATCTCACCTTCCACTATAGCTTTGAGAGTGGGAATACCTTCATTTTATAGACCATCATTTAGGCTATCTTATACATAATTTTTTACTTGCAACTATTTAGAATATAATTAGGTTATGCAGATTCTTGTGATGTCACTGCATTGTTACTGTTTTGCTCCTAAAAATCTATATTTTTATTATTTTGTTAGTATTTTGTAAATCGATCAGATTCAAGCATGTCTCGACCAAAATATGATCCTAGGTCTGTTCCACATGGTCCCAATGTTGGTGCATACTGGTCAACTCACTTGGGTATGTATATAGCATTTTCTTCATCTTTACCCACAAGTGTTCAATTGGGTTTTGGTCTGGAAACTGTGGCGGCCAATCCAGCACTTCTACTTTATCGTTATTGAACCGTTTCTTCCCCAATCTTTCTGTATGCTTAGGGTCGTTGTCCTGCTGGAACTCTATGTCGTCTTATACATGCCCATAGTACTCAATAGTACAAAGTAACTTGTCTTATAGGATACTCACATATAGCTCAGCATTGAGACCACCATTGATCCTGGTCAAGTATCCAATGCTTTTGGCTGTTATACAACCCAATATCATCAGGCTTCCTCCACCAAACTTGACAGTTTTTTCAATTTCTCCATCCGTTTGACCCTTTTTTTCCATTGTTTCTTTCAGACCCATTTACACCAATCAAAGCATATTCCATTGACTTTCATCTCATTGCTCCAAATCACCCTTTTCCATTCTTCTGTTGACGTTTTGAAGTTTTTCGCAAACTCGAATTGAGTTGTTTAACATGCATCGCATGGACGTCTGTTATTTCACTATTACAAAGCATATGAGCCACCTCCACTGCCGTGTTTGTAACACCAGAATGGATAAACCTTGCGATGAGCCGGCTTGTTGATTCTGATATTTTGCCTGGACGACCACCTCTAGGCTTCTGAATAGATGGACAGACTTCATTTCGTATTTTTCCAACTGTCATGACACTCACATGATGCAGTTTGGGAATTTTCTTGACCAAGAGACCGCTATCGATGAGCTGGATGATGCTGTTTCTTTTTTCTCGGGAAATTCTCTTCATGGCTGCTCCTTGATTCACACCAGTGACCTTTCACTTGGGAATCAACCTTGGAATCAACCTGCGAATAACACACTGACCTATTAAGAAATGTGAGAACAGGTTGCAATTTATAGTATACAAGAAGATTTTTCAAACACTAGAAGCAAAACAGTAACAATGCAGTGACATGACAAGTATCTACATAACTAATAATATGCTAAATAGTTGCAAGTCAAATTTATGTATGAGATAGTCAAGATGGTTGTCTACAAAATGAAGGTCTCATGCTCAAAGCTATAGTGGATGGTATGTTTTGGAGCCTGAAAGTCAAAAATTAAAAACATTGTTACCTGTTATGTCCTGGTGGTGGATTCTCTAGGCTGTGCACCAGACTCCCCCAGTGAGGCAACCCGGAGCTAACCACTGTACAGGGACTGTCCGATCACCCCACCAGAGGGCCTAGGTGCACGGTAGCCGGAGCACTAGAGGTACAGGATCAGCGTCCTTCAGGAGACTGGTATGAAGATGTCTCTGGGGCCACGGAGCTCCTGGAGACAGTCCAGATGACGGGACTCAGATTCAGGTGCAGGGTAGAGTCGTCAGGCGGGGTCTGGATCCAGCTGGATGAGAGGGCAGAGGTCACCAGGAGAATTCGGGGATCGGAGACGGGTTCAGGCTGAAGGAGATGGTGGAGTTCACAGCCGACAGTCACCCAAAGACTTCCTGGGCAAGCCGTGGTCAGGACCGGGTTAGTGTGGCAGGAATGGCTCTGCGAAAGACACAGGGTTAATAGGAGGCAAGGCAAGGGGGGACCTGAACACCTAGCTAATGAAACACGTTGATCAGGCACCGCCCCCATGGAAAGGAGATCCTAATATACCCTGTACCTATATTTGGCAATATCTTGTTTCTGGGATGCTGGCCGTTTAAGAAGAGTTTAGTGACCGCGCGCGCGCCCTAATGCGCATGCGCGAGTCCCGTGTGCCGGAGACCAGAGCAGGAAGCGGTGCAGAAGATGCAGTAGAGCCCGACGGTGTGTCCTGGGTCGCAGGGGAACGCCGTGACCGAAGGACCGAAAGCACGGGGGGGCGCAGAAGAGGGGGAGTGAGCCGAGGAGTCGTGGGCAGGAGGACCGGGGACCGGAGCGGTGAGTGAGAGACGGCGTCGGGACCCAGGGAGCGGAACATTACCATTTTGCTTGTCAGTGTACATCAGTCATGGTCAGCTCTACGAACTTGAAAAATAGGTACAACTTAGCAGGATGTGCATCACTAACACAGGATGTGCATCACTAAACATAGCTGATAAATTCATTATACTTTACACCACAGAAGTTTCATACATTACAACAGAAATACATCAATAAATATTTTTTTTTATAAAATTGACTGAGGCACATCTTAGTCTAGTGCATCTCCAGCGCACACTTATTGGGGTTGTCTGATACAAAACAATGCCATTTATACATATCTACTGTATCTTTAGGCACTAAGCACTTTTGTAACTAACTGTATTATAAATTTCCCTACCATTCTCACTATACAGCAATTCCATGTGTCTTTTATTTTTCTTTACTTCATGTGACAATTTCTTTGATTGGAGTCTCAAAGGGGTCATGATAGTGAGGATAACCCTGTCTGTAGTCACTTCTCTGCAGCTTCAACCCCCCCCATTCCCCATTAAAACAGGAAATCATCATGGGGCGACATTGTGGTCACTTAAAACAGCTTCTTTCACTGCTGTCTCCTGATGATGTCCTGTTTTAGTAGCTGTGATAAAAAATTGGCCACCGTCACTGTTTCTGTCCGCTATGCCTCATGCACTGAAACGAGATGTCAACGGTGGCACTGATATAAGCAGGGTGTGTGGCAATAGTGCTGTTTCACAGTTTCTACCACCACCCTCAAACGAATAGTCATCATGGGTGGCATTGCTGTCACTCACCTTGCTTCTTTCACCGCCACCTGATACATTTGAGGGTGATGACAAAAGCTGTGGGGCAGCGCTACTGTCACTCACCCTGCATCTATCACAGCCAAGATGACATCTTGTTTCAGGGAAAGAGGTGTCAGTGGCCACTGAAGATGTGTGGTGGCTACTGAACTAAAGCTGTAATCACTTCTCAATCACAGCTACTGAAATAGGCCATCATTAGGGGAAGGCAGTGACAGTGCTGCTCCATGATGATGTCCTGATCTAGGATAGGGCAGGAAGATAATAGAAGGCTGTAGGGAAGTGACTGAGGGACCATCCTCATTATGAAGACCTGTTGAGACTCCCTCAGACAAAACATCACAGGAAGTGATGAAAAAAAACACATATGGATCAGCTGTATTGGGAGAACAGTGCGGAATTTTATAATAAACCTAATTCCAAAAGTGTCTGGGGCTTTAAGATAGATCTGTATAAAGGGTGTTATATGTTTCAAGCAACCCCTTTAATTAAGAAATGTGCAAAACTACAGGTTTGATGAATTGGCGTCTATACTTTTTAGTGTGCTCTTGACAGAATTCTTGTGTATGGTTTTTATTTCTGCATCTGTGGATCTAAACAAGAAATCTGAACCTTTATTTTTCAAGTAGAAATTAATTGGAAATTTATTCAAAAAGTATTTGAAGCTGTTTCATGTGGAATTTTGAGTAGAATCTGCTCTAAAATCAAGTCCAAAAACTCCATGTAAACATACTTCATTCATGGTTCCATTCAGAACCAGCATATCCAACTAGTACTGTAGTTATTTCTTATATCTTTCCTGAACTGATCCCTTAGAGAGGAAAATATAATTTCCATGTAAGGATAAACAACTCATATATAATAGCTATAGTTTCACGGGTGCCTAGGGGACACAGGGGAACCTATACTGGCCCTAAGGACTGAAACCACTGCGCTCACCCTTACCCCAGAGGTACCCTTGAAGGTAGGGAGGTCTGGGCCCCTGACCTGGCCCTGTCTCCCTGTCTCCCACAAGACAAAAAAAGGGGGTAAAACTGAAACTCATGCACACTGCAAATATCCACAGAAGGGAGACAAAAAGACACTGGAGGGGATAAACCAAAGGGGAAGTAGAAAGCCACACAAAGGAACTTTCATACAGCGCAAACAACAAGTTGCTGGTCACTAAACGGAAGATCGCCACGGACGCCGGGATATCGCAACAGCTAAGCAGATGCTATCTCTGGCAGTCTCTTACTACACTCTCTAGCCTTAAGTAGGAGGAGACCAGCTGTGGAAGGAAATCAGCAACCTGGCTCTCAGAAGAATAGCACACTACTCTAAAAAAGGATTAACTCCTGCATGACTGCCAAGCTGAGCACTTAAGAGAGACCAGGTTACCTGTCGGACTCTGCAATGTGAAAAGAGTCCGACACTGTAATAGTAATCAACATGTGTGGATACTGACAGCGCATGACATAGTTATACTTTGAAGTAGTTATTCAGTAATTATAATAGAGTGCACCACTAGAGGTGCTTTGATCCCTATGGTATCTCCTAATATTGAGAATTGATTTTCTTCCTTGGCAGAGCATTTAGTTTATGGGACAATATCTTCACCATATGGCTGCTCATGGAGCATCATATCATGGCACACAAATTCCTGGTGTCTTCACAGTACAGAGACAAAGGGACCTCTGTCTTCCACCCTGGTGCCTCCTACACATCACTCTATTGTGAGCATGAAGTCTGATAGAAATCAATATAATACACAATCCAAGACATACATTCATAAAGCTAAAATATTTCTTTCTAACAAATAAATGCAATCATTTTATCCCACACTCTAATATCACTTTTTACTTGGAGGCCTTTTAGTCAGTATTTTGAAATAATATTTGGAAGCCAAACCAAGAGTAGAACCTAAAAGTTGACTTCCACCTGGTTTCCTTTCACAGCTTTATATATGCTGTTCCACTCAATGTACCGGTTAACACTTTAATTTTCTGCTTTAAGTAACCAAACAAACCATAATCCCTATTGCTCATTTCTCTGGTGAAAATTGCACGTTACACAATACCTAACTTGCTACTGTGCTGTATTTGCTCATACAAATATATTTGTTTAGAGTTGAAGTGTTGTCAAGCAACTCCGTGTCCATTGACATGTCCTGGCTACTTTGCTGTAAACTCCTATAGGAAATTGACCTACTTTATAATACTGTTTATGTATTTTCCCATAAATAATGAAAAGAAAATCCTCAGTAAACATGCATCTTTTAACCGTGATTCTCATGTGAAATTTATAGCTTTTGTGACAGACCAAACATGATTGTCACCTAGCTTTTCTAGAATCCTTGCATGCCAAATCTGCCTAGTTACAATGAAATGCTGCATGCCATCTCCCTTGACAGCTGCTATGGGAGCCATATTGCCAGTGTTATGACCTGGCCTGTTCCCTCTAGGAAGAAGTGTTCTTATCTGCGCTCTTTTAGGCTATGTGCCCACGCTGCAGAAAATGCGCGGATTTCCCGAAAATCTGCAGCACAGCTACTCCCCAGCCATTTCTATGGCATTTTGGAAATGCTGTGTCCACGCTGCGGATTTTTCCGCAGCGGAAATCGTGCGGATTTTCGTCTGGAAAAATCTGCAACATGTCAATTATTGTTGCGGATTTTCATCGGATTTTGGCTTTAAAATTGGGAAAAAAAAAAATCTGCACCAAAATCCGCATCAAATCCGCGGCAATTCCGCAGTAAATCCGCACCTTTGAAAAGGTGCGGATTTTGCGGGAAAGCTGCGGATTTTGATGCAGAAAAATCCGCAGCTACATTCTCCCGTGGACACATAGCCTTAGGTTAATTCACACATCAACATTTCATCAGTAGTTATATACCAAAACCAGGAGTGTCTCTGAAACCGAGAACAGTCTACTACATCTGGGTATCCGACTGCAGAAAGCGTATACGCCCAAAAATGGTGCAAGACAGAGCACACGCTGACTCCATCTGCTCCATTATAAGCAATGGCCCCGTCGGCGCATGCAGCCGAACGTAGGTAAAAACGTAATGTGAAACCAGCCTTATAGTTTTTCTCAGTAAGTTCCACTCTTGGTTTTGGCATACAAACACTGATGAAAAATACTGACCAAATACTGACATATGAATGAGGCCTTAAATGTAATTGTATCTGCATCATTAGAACATTGATACAATTCAATAATCTAATCAATAATCATGAGTTCACAGAATCCCTTGTACTGCATCACCAAAGTTTCTCCAAAGCTAAAATTTAAAACCAGACACAGGTTTTAAGATGTGATGTTCAAGATCTTTTGAAGAAGCTTCAAGAAGTGGCCAATGTTAAAGGGAACCTGTCAGGTGCAATATGCACCCAGAAGCACAAGCAGTTCTGGGTGCATATTAGTAATCACTGCCTAACTGTCCCTGTATACACTAGCATAGATAAACGTATCTTTAGAAAAAGTAATTCTAAAGACCTTTTATCTTATACTAATGAGCGTTGGAACTAGTCCCAAGGGTGTTCTATCCCCCGACTAGTCCGTCCTCTTAGCATGTTAGTACACCCATAGGGGTGTACTTGTAGCGCCCCACGGGGCAGGCGGTGAAGCCTTCTCGTCGCTGGGCCATTATGGGTCAGGACAGGCGTTGTCACGGGGTGGCCTTGCCTGGCTCCGTTGCCCAGAGGCATAGAGTTAAATGGTGGGGGAGGGAAGCGGGGTATTTGGAAAAGAGTTTGTCATGACGCCACCAGTGGTCTGTGGCCAGGGAATAGCCGCCGCTGGCGGGTTGCTCTCCGGGGCAGGTGTTAAGGCAACTGGGATGGTGTCGCTCCCCACAGGTGGAGCGGGCCCTGAGTGGATGAAGAGGCTTGTAATAGACGTTGGCGCCTAAGCACTGGGCGGCAAGGCCGGTAAGGACGAGCCAACACAGTCTCTGTGGTTTAAGATTGTAGTTTACTCACAACTTCAGCTGCCAGCCTGGTCACACTGGGCACTGCCGTGATGGATTCAGGTCGATCCTGAATCCACGGGAGGTCAGCTCCGGTCCGGTAGTCCATGGGCCCTTCCTCACTGTGCTTTGTAGTGCGGGTCCCTGTGGCTTGAAGCACTTAGAGTCCCTTCTGTACTAGGTAGAGTACTGTTCCCTATGCCAGTAGCGGGATCCCCTTGAGTCTGACAGTGATCTAGGCCCCGGGAATCCTATATGCCACCTGGCTCTGGAAACTTGGGTGGTCGAAGAAGCATGGAACCTCTTCGTCTGGCAGAATCTGGTGATGCATCATAGAATTACACTACCCTAGGATTCTGCACCCTGAACAGCGCTGGTCCCAGGGGGAACTGACACGGTATCTTCCTCAGAGACCGTTAAACTCCTATATCCCACAGGAGCTACCGGGAAACACGTCTGCTCAATGTCACTCCTGCAGGAGAACTCCCTGATTAGGTAAACTGTGTGTGTGACTCCTAACTCCCCCTGGTGGCCGCTCCTCCCTCTCCCAGGTCCTAAGCTAGTAGATTAGAGCCCCTGTTGTGATGGCATCCTGTAAACGCCACACACTGTTGGAAACCCCTTTTATACCCGATCCTAGCCCAGTCCTCAGTGGAGAAGGGGCAACCCATGTTTGTATGTAGTTGTGGATGATGAAACCGATACCGACCTCCTTTTGGATCCATGATCAGCACCACACCCTGAATGGGGTGCAGTACCCTGTGGCGACCTGAGCCTGAGGGGCGCCACATACTAACATGCTGTTTAATTCACATCCTGTGTTCGTTGTGACCGCACTTCTAAATGCTGGGCACTTTCGGTCATGCGCAGTATGAAGCCGGGTGTATGCATCCCGGCTTCAGAGAGTTCTACTGTGCATGACTGAAAGTTCCTGGCAAGCAGAAGCGCGGTCACAGTGAAAACAGGAAAACAGGTACGTGCGTCACTGCTAGTGATGCTGCATTTAGTAGTATGTTAGCATGCCCCTGTGGGCATATTAACACGCTAAGATGGTGGGCTAGTCAGGTGAATTAACGCCCTTGGGACTAGTCCCTGCACTCATTAGCATAAGATAAAAGATCTATAGAAATACCTTTTCTAAAAATCCCTTTATATATGCTTTTGTATACAGGGACAGTTAGGCAGGGATTAGCAATATGCACCCAGAACTGCTCGTTGCTCTGGTTGCATATTGCACCTGACAGGTTCCCTTTAAGGACCATATACACAGATATTGGCAAAGTAAACTCGCAGCAGATGGAAGATACATCATGCTAACTGCCCTTCAAAATCATAAAATGTCCAGCAGTGCCATCAGCTCAAAACTTCCAGGAACCAGTAAGACTCAGCTACACCTGTCTACTGTTCAGAGAAGTCTGTTTAATAGTGGTGTTCATGTTAAAATCGAGGTCAAAAAGCCATATTTTTTACATGGGAATAAGACCTAGCAACTCAACTTTGAATTAAAAGATTGGAACTAGGATACTGAAAAATGGCATCAGGTGCTCAGGACTGATTAGTCAAAATGTGAAATATTTGGCTGTAGCAAAAGGAAGTTTGTTCCCCAATGGTCTGGAAGGCAGTACAGAAATGATTGTCTGCAGGCAACAGTGAAGCATGGTGGAGGATCCTTGCAAGTTGGGGGCTGTAGTTCAGCAGATGCAGTTGGGGACTTGGTCAAGATTATTGGGTGTCCTCAATGCTGAGAAATACAGGCAGATACTTTTCCATCATGAAATACTTATCAGGGAGACATGTGATTAGCTCCAGATTTATTCTGTGACAGTACACCAATGCCCAAACATACAGCCAATATCATTAAAGCACCACTCCAGTGGTTATTTTTCATTGCACTGCTGGAGTGGTTCTTTAATGTAACTCCCCTGACTCCTGTATTATACCTACCTACTACCATCTTCAACTTCTACTGCTGCCACTCCTTTCGGTCTCCTATGATTTGTGACCTGCAGATCCAGTGTTTCATGGAGCACGTGTCATGTACCCACTGGAGTCCGCTCCTGCGACTTCTGCTCCGATCACCAGGCAACGCCGTGTTCCCGCCATGGATAGTGCTGATGATGGGAAAGGAGTCGGTGCCCGTGGCTCTGCTGAGCGCAGGCTCCGGTCATCCACTATGCTGGGTTTCCTTGGAACCTGCAGTACCACTGGCTGACTGTAGGTGGCGTGTGTCTTACAGCTGAAGTTGCCATCATTCACCTGCAGCCAATGGGAAGACACCACACCCTTCTTATTCCCCCTCCTGCCATCTGAGTACTGCCAGAGATAGTTCTATTCCTGGTTCCTGTGTTATTTGCAAAAATATAACAAGTGTTTTATTCATATAATGAATAGCAAAAAAGTGACATAACATGATAAAAACAACATTACACAGTGATCAGGCTACAGCAAGGAGGTGTCACTGACACAATAGAACCAGGAGTCCACCCTTCATTGGGGAAGCAGAATCACCAAAATAATAGGTGGGACATGGCCAGAAGAAACAACAACGGATACTGGGCCCAAATAAACATCAATGATCCGGAATGTGCACACCTATCAAGTGTGCACCAAAGAGGATCAGCATACATAAGGGGTCCAATATCCGAAGAGTCAGACCATTAACCACACCACAATTATAACAGAGACAGGCATTAAAAGATGCAACACATTACTATGCACAAAGTCCCTGTGCTGCACTCACCCATAATGAGGAAGGTGGTACCCGAGTAAAACGTGCCCGTGGGGGGCACGTTTTACTCGGGTACCACCTTCCTCATTATGGGTGAGTGCAGCACAGGGACTTTGTGCATAGTAATGTGTTGCATCTTTTAATGCCTGTCTCTGTTATAATTGTGGTGTGGTTAATGGTCTGACTCTTCGGATATTGGACCCCTTATGTATGCTGATCCTCTTTGGTGCACACTTGATAGGTGTGCACATTCCGGATCATTGATGTTTATTTGGGCCCAGTATCCGTTGTTGTTTCTTCTGGCCATGTCCCACCTATTATTTTGGTGATTCTGCTTCCCCAATGAAGGGTGGACTCCTGGTTCTATTGTGTCAGTGACACCTCCTTGCTGTAGCCTGATCACTGTGTAATGTTGTTTTTATCATGTTATGTCACTTTTTTGCTATTCATTATATGAATAAAACACTTGTTATATTTTTGCAAAAAAGCAGTAATTGTGGTTATTTTGAATTGGTCAGTTTTTGACCCCGTGACTACCATTCCCATAGTCCTCCTGTCTCCATATCAAGTAATAGGGTGTAGTCTTTATTGGTACCTTAATTATTGGTCACATCTTGCCCTCATTCTTTTATATTCATTCCTGTGTTATTTGTATAGTGATTCCTGTGTGCTGATCTCTGCTTGTTTCCTGACTACCTCTCCTGCCTGCTGTTTATGTACCTCGCTGCCCCATCCGGATTTGACCACTGGTTGTTTTCTGATTACGTCCTTACCTGACGATTCTGTCCCTGTTCTACAATTCCTGGTTTGACCCTGCGTAACGACTACTCTCTCGTACTGCAGCCTTCCACAGGTAGTGATCTCCAGGGCCCTGTGTAATTCCAAATCCCTGTATAGGGGTTAAATGGTTTCAGGGTTCTGGGGGTCCTGCTTGGTGAGTGGCTTCCCTCTAGCCTGTCCATTATAGCCCGTCTGAGTATGTGGATCCAGGCAGGTGTTACAGCACGCTGCAGGTCACAACTCTATGAGAGCCTCATTCTGGCATTGTTCTAGCTCTCAAAGATCTGCATTGGGAGCTTGTGACTTAATTTCTGCCTTCCAGCCAGTCAGAAGTTACAATGACAAGATGGCACCATGGGACCAGAGCGATGTCTGTAAAAGGTGAAGCCATCAGAAGGTGAATATGAAACAGGGGACATAGATTTAAAGTGCAACTGCAGGGCTGAAAAACAATCAACACTGAAGTTGGGCTTTAAGAACTATATCCAGTGTAAAGAATATCTTCTGTAATTGATATCTCCCTACACACATTTTTAATATCAATATCATTGTGTCTGTCTGAGATTGCATGAATATATAGGAAGATTTGCATAGAAGACCTGTGGTTAGTTCTCCCTGATGTTTGTATAAACCTACCTGCAGCATTCCTACAAGAACTGTGTAAGTGTACCGAGAAGAATTAATGCTATTTTGAAGACAAAGGGTGGTCACACTAAATATTTATTTGATTTTGTTAATTCACTCCGCATTTTTGTTAACTGATTAAATAAAACTATTAACACTTTTATTCTTACTTTGCAGCATTTTTTTTTACACCTGCCTAAAACTTTTCCACAGTATAGTATATACTTCAGATTATAAGAGTAAGAATAAATTTCTGCAGATATATTGAACATTAAGTAAGGAACCTACTGTTAAACATTTGCATCCCACCTTTGTATATTGGTTATCAACCAAAGATAGATATAAGATCTTAGCAGGTGTTTTTTTAACAATCCATTTTTTATACACATTAATAAAAATATTACAAAACTATCCAGTTATAGTCATCACATTGCATCGAAATGTAATATATTAAGTACTAATCAATCAAATCATATGAAAAGATAGTCGAAATATAAGGGTTTGTTCAGGATAGCAACAAAGCACAATGACAGCATGCCAAGCAGAATACCAAGCAGACTTTCCTGCCAGCTCACTAACCCAAGCCAACACTTTTTAATGGTGTTCAACAGGCGGTGATGGATGAACCATGATTAGAATGATAATTATTTGTGTTTTTTGGAAAGCCTTTGTTTTTTTCCATTTAGGCTATCAAATAAAGACAGTTATTTATCAATTCAGGAAATACTGCATGATGTTGATGTGTAATAGACTGAATTTCATATAAGAATGTTATACAACATTATATAAACAATGTCGGTCTTTTATGATAGAAGACTAATGCATGATAGTAAAAAGATTCAGGCTAGCGTGCACTGTATTTTCCAACATGGAACAAAGCCTGTGCTACTGAACTCTCAGTGGCTTTAAAAAAAAAAAAAAAAGTGTCAGGGAATGTATAGTAAATATGGTAGAGATGAGCAGTTCTTTAGAAATTCAAAGGCTTTGCAGACTTTTCTCGCAAAATATTTGATTTGTGGCAAGTAAATTGGGGAGAGTCAATACTGGAGAGTTTGGAATTACTTGGAAAACTCACATGCAGGAAAACAGAGAGAGAAATAAAAAGAAACCCACTGACCATAGGTGCTTACACTCTATAGGAGAGAGATAGGACCCCACTGACCAAAAGAGCTTACATTTTACAGGAGAGAGAGAGAGAAAGGACCTCAGAGGTCATTAGAGTTTACATTCTATAGGAGAGAGGACTCTGCTGATCATAAGAATTTACACTCTACAGAAGAGGAGAGAAAGAGAACCCTGCTGACTATAAGAGCTTACACTCTTAGGCTATGTGCGCACTAGAGCTTTTTACCTGCGGATTTACCCGCGGATTTGCCCCGGAAATTTCTTGAGAAATGTCTGCAATCTTTGTGCAGACATTTCCCATGAAATTCAATGAGAAAAAAAAATAGCTGTGCGCACTGTGCGGATTTTTCTCAAGAAAATTTCTTGAGAAAATTTTCTCGAGAAACTTTCTTGAGAAAATGTGCATGTCCATTAATTTCCGCAGGTACCGGGGGTATTCCGGGGGTATTCCGCAGGTAGCAATGATGTGCGGTATACCCCCGGAATAGCCGCGAATTACCTGCGGGAATGATCATCGCTGCCTGCGGTTTTGCAGGAAGCGATGTCATTATGTCAGGAAGAGGAAGCGGAGCAGACGTCACACTCCCTGGACGCCGCACAGAAGCACTTCCGTGCGACCTCCAGGTGCCAGTCTGTGTCCTGCTCCGGCCTCGCGGCTGCCTGCACTGCAGGGTGTCAGTGTCTGCCCGCAGTGTCAGCAGCCTGTCACGCTGCAGCGCAGGCAGACACTGACACAGGCAGACACTGACACCCTGCAGTGCTGGGAGCCGCGGGGATGACGATCGCTGCTGTCAGGAGGTGAGATCATTACCTGCTGTGACGATCTCCTGCCTCCTGACGTCAGCGCTGTCTATGCCCGTCTCACGAGCGGCCCGAGACTGTCACTAGCGGTGACGTCACGGGCTCTCGCGATACTTCTGACAACGCAGTCAGTGACAGCGCTGACGTCAGCAGTACAGGAGATGATCACAGAAGGTAATGATCTCATCTATGCTCCTGATGGCAGCGCTCGGCATCCCCTGCAGTGACCTGGGCTGACCTATTGATGTTAGCTCAGGTCACTGCATTGCTCTCCCAGCCAATGGGGAACATTCTGTTCTTCATTGACTGGGACAGCGACTATGGTATGGATCGCCGTGGGACCCCCCCCCCCCTATTGGATTACGCCGGACGTGGATTGATTGTTCTTTTCAATAAATTGGTTAAAGAGGCTATGTGGGGAGTGTTTTTTCAAATAAAACTTTTTTTGTTGTCTATTTTTTAATTACTACTGACTGGGTTGGTGATGTCGGGTATCTGATAGACGCCTGACCTCACCAACCCCAGGGCTTGATGCCAGGTGACATTACACATCTGGCATCAACCCCATATATTACCCCGTTTGCCAACGCACCAGGGCGCGGGATGAGCTGGGGCAAAGCGCCAGGATTGGCACGTCTAATGGATGCGCCACTTCTGGGGCGGCTGCGGCCTGCTATTTTTAGGCTGGGGAGTGTCCAATAACAGTGGACCTCCCTAGTCTGAGAATATCAGACCCCAGCTGTCCGCTTTACCTTGGCTGGTGATCCAATATGGGGGGGGACCGCACGTTTTTTGTTTTAAATTATTTATATAATTTAAAATAACAGCGTGGGGTGCCCACTGTTTTGGATTATCAGCCAAGGTGAAGCTGCCAGCGGTGGTCTGCAGGCTGCAGCCGTCTGCTTTACCCAAGCTGGCTACAAAATATGGGGGGACCTCACGTCGGTTTTTTTTAATTATTTATTTATTTTATGGCTAAATACAAGGCTAAGCACCCTTTAGTGCCACATGAAAGTCACTAAAGGGTGCCAGCTTAGAAAATGCAGGGAGGTGGAACATTATATAGGTTTTTCTCATCTATCTATCTATCCCTCTATCTATCTATCTATCTATCTATCTATCCATCTATCCCTCTATCTATCTATCTATCTATCCATCCATCCATCCATCTATCTATCCATCTATCCCTCTATCTATCTATCTATCCATCTATCCCTCTATCCCTCTATCTATCTATCTATTCATCTATCCATCTATCCCTCTATCTATCTATCTATTCATCTATTCATCTATCTATCTATCCCTCTATCTATCTATCTATTCATCTATCCATCTATCCCTCTATCTATCTATCTATTCATCTATTCATCTATCTATCTATCCCTCTATCTATCTATCTATTCATCTATCCATCTTTCCCTCTATCCATTATCTGTCTATCGATTATCTTTATTATTTATTGCAGGGACAAACCTGCGGCAAATCCGCGGCAAATCCGCGGCAAATCCGCATGCGTTTTTGCCGCGGATTTTTCCGCAGGTGCGGAAATCTTCCACTCCCAGAAGTTTCTCAAGAAATTTTCTTGAGAAAATTCACATTTCTAGTGCGCACATAGCCTTAGGCTATGTGCGCACTAGAGATGTGAAGTTTCTCAAGAAAATTTCTTGAGAAACTTCTGGGAGTGAAAGATTTCCGGACCTCCGGAAAAAATCCGCACCAAATCCGCATGCGGATTTGACGCGGATTTGCCGCGGAATAGCCGCGGAATTGCCGCGATTTTCCCGCGGGTGGTTCCCTGCGGATTTTTGCAGGCTGTACTGCAGAAATCCACAGGGTACCTGCGGAAATAATGGACATGTTCATTTTCTCAAGAAAGTTTCTCGAGAAATTCTTCATGCGGAAATTTCTCGAGAAAAATCCGCACAAGTGCGCACAGCTTTTTTTTTTTTTTCATAGAAATTGCTGGGAAATGTCTGCACAAAGATTGCAGACATTTCTCAAGAAATTTCCGCGGCAAATCCGCGGGTAAATCCGCGGGTAAAAAGCTCTAGTGACTTCCGGTTCCTGTCCTGGCTGAGGTGGAAGCATAGAGGAGAAGCTCCTGCCACCCCTCACAGAAACCGACTAAAAACAGACCCCCCGGACGAGCCACCAAACAGAGAGCAGCACAGGAGGTTACCTAAAGCAGACAGCTATGGAACGGTACCTCCTGAGAAGTGCTGGGAGCGGTGAGTCAGCCTGGAGAAGCTTTGATATGGACAGGGGAGAAGATAAGATAATGGTGCCGAGCCTGATGGGGGAGGAGCCTGAACGCATGGTGAGAGACACAGAAAAGCAAACACAGAGCTGGAAGGGGAGAGATAAGGGAGATATGAGCAAGGAGACAGGAGATAAGGAAGATATGAGCAAGGAGTCACAGGAGGACACAGCAGGAGAGAGGTGGATGCAGGGGACTGATGATGGTGGATCACAATGGGAGGATGAAGGGGATATGGAGGCAGAGGGGAGAGAAGATGCAGACAAAGCAGGGCAGCTCAGAGACACTGCAGTGTTGGAGGATGAAACTGACAAACAGTACAGGGAGATTAATCCCACTCAGACTCACTGGAAGTCAAATGCAAGAATTCATAGTACCCCTTCCAAAGGAAACAAAAAGCAGCCTACTACACCAACATCACAAGCCTGCAAGCTATTGGGGGATGGAGGTGGTGGCCCAGTACAGACAAAGAGAACTAAGAAAACAGCACCACCTGCAGGCCAAGACAAGTACACACAAAAGCTTAATGTGGACTATAAAAAACTGGCTGAAGAAGTGACATCACACTTGTCAAAAGAGGTTAAAGTGGCTATTGAGGCAGCCATACAAACATCATTAGCTAATATGCAAAAACAGATAAATGCCCATGCCTCTAGACTGGCAGAATCAGAGCAGAGAATATCTGACTCCGAGGAGACAATACTGGCTATGCAAGCACAAATAGCAGCTCTAGCAAAATCTAATGAATACTTGAAGGATAAAGCGGACGATTTGGAAAACAGATCGAGACGAAACAACCTACGTATAGTCGGGTTGCCAGAGTCTGTGTCGATTGGACAGTTGGATAATATATGCGAGTTGGAGCTACCGCAGGCCCTGGGCATAAAGGCGAAATTCAGAGTTGAAAGAGCCCACAGAGTGGGTCCACTGAGACACCAGGAGGCGAATAAGGGAGAGGGCCAAAACTCAAACAAGAATACCCCGATAAGAGCCAGGCAGGTGATTGTCAAATACCTTGATTATAAGCATAAGGAGGAAATATTGAGGGCCTTTAGAGAACGAAAGCGTCCACTACAATATCAAGGCAACAGACTGCTAATTTTTGGGGATTATTCAGCGGAAGTATCCAGAAGGAGAAAAGAATTTACCAAAATTTGCTCATTTCTGTACAACAAAAAAGTAAAGTGCCAGCTATTATACCCTGCTACACTGAAAGTTAGAAACCCCAATGGCTCGTTTGTATACTACAAGGACTACAAAGAAGCAGAAAACATTCTCATGGCAGAGCTCAACAAGACTAGGTCAGAAAGGCAAGAAAAAGGAGCTAGTGGAGAAGGGAATAATAGAAGAGGATCCCCCACAAGCTCAGGAAGAGATGTGGGACGTCTTGGGGGACAAAAGCAAGTCGAGACCAGGGAGGAAAGGAGGCCAAGCCCGGGTCGACAGCATAATTCTCGCCTGGAACACAGGAACCAATCCTTGGAGAGAAACCATGATACCTGAACTGGAACTCGCTCATTGTTTTTCCTTTTTTTGCCTGTTTTTTTTTTTTTTTTTCTCTTCCCAAACAGGGAGACGCGTTGAGGAGGATGCATTACGGAGAGAGGGTTGGGGAGGTGAGAGGAGGAGGGGGAAGGGAGAAAAGAGAGGAAAACATCCCAAAGTCTGGGTCCTCTTCCCCCCCCCCTCTCCTCTTTTTTTTTTTTTTTTTTTTGTTCTTCTTCTTTCTTTCTCCATCTTCTCTCCCCTTGGTCTTTTTTTCTTTTTTTCTTTTTCTCCTTTGTCCAGGAACATCATCCAAATTCAAATGAAGTGGGCCTGTTCTGGGCGGACTGATGGCTACCTGGAGTCAGAGATAAGTAGGACTGGAGAATCTTGCTGAGGTTTTGACATACTGTGCTAATTTTTGCATAATTTTCAAAGGCTTATTCCAGTTAGTCCGGGGATAGAACATATATTTTTTGGGGGGTGATTAGGGAGCTACATATTTTGGCTAGGAATAGGGGAGCTCACCAACGTGGCGGGAAGCGCCGTGGATTTCTCGGAAGGGAAAATATGTTTTACAGTTACATGCTTTTTGTTGTATTTGTTATATTTGCAAGGTGGGGAAAGGGAGTGTCGATTTTGTGGTACCAACTGTGATTCTAGTGTCGAACATCTCGTCTTCCTTGATGCAGGGGCCCATAGGGGAGGGAGTAGTAAAAGCAGAATACACAGGTAAACATGATACAGATAACTACGTGGAATGTTAAAGGGCTGAGATCACCTAACAAACGAGCAATGATATTGAGACATCTGAAAAGACTAAAGACAGACATTGCCTTATTACAGGAAACCCACTTGGGGGGGGGAGGACTTTTTCCGCATGAAGAAACATTGGGTGGGCACCGTTTACGGGGCAGCGGCACAAGGTAGAAAAGCGGGCACTATGATTCTAATAAATAAACAATTCAGTCATGAGGTAGTGGCACATGAGGCAGACGACCATGGAAGGTGGCAGCACTTAACAATCGTTAGTCCAGCGGGTAAACTCAGTATTTATAATGTCTATGGCCCAAATTCACAACAAATCACATTTCATGATGACATAAAGGCCACCATATTAGCAGATGGGGAGGCTAACATTATAGTGGGAGGCGATTTTAACACCGTCCCAGACTCAGCTGAAGATAGGAGGAGGGGCGAGGAGGGGACAGCTAATGTGGGCAGGAGTTTAGACAATAGGGATGTAACATTAGAAGACGTAGGACTGAAAGACATCTGGAGACTAACTCACCCACATGACAGAGAGTATACACACTTCTCTCACCCTCATGATAGCTGGTCACGTATTGATCAGTTCTGGATCTCGCAGGATTTACTGAGTGGAACGCAAGATTGTGTGATAGAGAATATGGTGATCTCTGATCATAGTCCGGTGAGATTGGGCATTAGAGAGAAATTCAGGAGAGGTACCGATATCATATGGAGATTCCCATCGTTCCTTCTCAGGCAAGATAATTTCCATAAGGTGCTACAGGAGTGGTGGGGAGAATTCGCAGAGGACAATAAGGAACATAGAGAGTCCCCAGTGATATTTTGGGAAACGGCAAAAGCGGTCCTAAGGGGCCGTCTGGTGGGGTACGCAGCCATGATCAAACGGAAAACCAATGAGAATTATAATTTCCATAGTGAAGCAGTACGGGTAGCATATACAAATTATGTGACAAATAGATCTCCCATGACAAAAGGCAGATGGCTGGAGGCAAAAGAGGGATTTGACGAATGGGCCAAAAAAAAGGAACAACTATTCTGGTCGCACAAGGAGGTTGACTTACATAGGTTTGGCAACAAGGCGGGAAGGATGTTGGCCAATCTGGCAAGGGGCAGCAGAAAGATGACAGTGATCTCTAAACTGAAAACAAAGGGGGGAGAGGTGACTACGGATCCTAAGGACATTAATAAACTGTTGGGAGATTACTATAGAAAACTATATGGGTCAGGGAATAACGACATGACTGATGAGGCAGAGTGGCTAAGACAAGCCCAAATGCCTAGCTTGACGGAGGAAGATTTGAGTGCCTTAAACGCAGATATCACAGTAGAGGAGGTGACGAGAACAATTGGGGAGCTTAACACCAACAAGGCACCGGGACCTGACGATTTCAATAGTGAATTCTATAAGGCTCTGAAGGATCTGATCTCGCCGGATCTAACCTCAGTCTTTAATGCTTTCCTGGGAGGGGCGGAAATACCCAAAAATTCCAACATAGCATATATTAAATTACTCCCCAAGGGAACCAAGGACCTGGATGATCCCTCTAGTTATAGACCTATATCGCTCATAAATCAGGATTTAAAAATTATGTCCAAGATCATGGCTAATAGACTGGCCGAGATCTTACCTAGGATCATTACGAATCACCAGGTGGGGTTTATTAAGGGGAGAAATGCCGTTACCAATATCCGAAAGACAATTCTAGTGGTAGACGCGGTTAGACTGGGTCTCACTGAGGGAGGGGCTAGACCTGCCCTAGTTACACTTGACGCAGAAAAAGCGTTTGATAATGTAAATTGGGGGTGGTTAGACAGGGTAATGGAGGCCATAGGGATTGTAGGCAAGATGAGACTTTACATTAGAAACCTTTATGCCAACTCGGGAGCTAGGGTACACACTCCGGGCTTTCTATCAGACGTGTTCCCTTTGATGAAGGGAACAAGACAGGGCTGCCCATTATCTCCTCTTTTATTCAACCTGGCAATCGAGCCGTTGTCAAGAATACTACAGGGACAAAATAGCTTTAAAGGAATCAAGATAAGGGGTTCAGAAGTAAAGACAGCGCTTTTTGCTGATGACATCATACTTTATATGGGGGACCCCGGTGCGGATTTGCCACAGACTCTTGCCTTGATTGAAAAATTTGGTTCATTCTCCGGTTTCAAACTGAACAAAAAAAAAATGCGAGATCATGTTCCTAAAGGGGCATCATGGGACAATGGGGGGACAAATAAGGGATGGCTGTCTATGTGGAATTCCTATAGCACAATCTTCAATTAAATACCTGGGAGTGCATATAGGAAGATCGGTGGAAACAATCTATAACTTGAATTATGGACCGCTAATCAGGAAAATTATAGTTCAATTAAAGGGATGGAAAGGTCTGCCACTTCCATTACTGGCAAGATGCCACCTGATAAAAATGATGAGCTTTCCTAGGCTGCTGTATCCCTTCCAGACAATCCCGCTATTGCTAAAACTAAAGGATGTGAATAAGCTCAACTCCGCGTATACAGAATTTCTGTGGAGGGGAAGGAAACCCAGAATAAAGCTGCGTACGCTGATGAAGTCAGCAGAGGAGGGAGGTCTAAACTTTCCAGATGTCCAAGGGTATAATCTTGTATGTATCATGAGGCATGTAATTGATTGGGTGAGAGGAACGAGTAGGCACTCAGATCATGCGATGGAAACTAAATATGCGTCACCGTGGGATCTGACGTCCATTCTGCACTCCCCACTATCCAGGGTTGAAGGGCACATAAGGAACTCAATTATATTCCGAGACACCATGCTAACATGGAAGTCGGTAAGGAAAAAACTGGGGCTCTCATGGAAAGTGTCCAAGTACTTGAACCCCTGGGCATTCCCAAATTTTCCCCTGGGACGAGAAAACAAGCTATTTACTAGATGGAAAGAGAGGGGAGTCAGGAGAATGATAGATGTTATGAATGTGGAGGACAGGAGGTGGATGACAGGTCGGGAAGTGTTGGATAAGTACAACCTTAATAGCTCACATGTCATCCAGTATGAACAATTGAAACATGGAATAATAGGAGACCTGGGTGTGGTTGGAAGAGAGCTGAACAGAAGTTCGATTGATGAGTTACTGGAATGTGATGTAACAAGTATAAATGTCTCTAAAATTTATCGATCGCTAAGGGGGGTGCTTATCTCACGGGAGGATAGTCGGACTTTAAAAGCGTGGGGGAAACAATTGGGAAGGGAAGAAGTGGTGGATGATATACTGAGAGGATGGGTACAAGTGCGGAAACATATTACCAATGAGAGATGGAGAGACACTCAATTCAGAATTCTACATAGGGCCATTATAGGTTTCAACATACCAGGTAGGGATAGGTGGTGTCCTAAGTGTCAAAAAGAAAAAACGGATATGCTGCATGGGCTATGGGAATGTGAGACAATCGCTAGGTTCTGGAACCAAGTCAGACTATTTGCCCAGTCAACATGGGGAATTTTCAGCAAACTAGACTTAATGGTGTGGATTTTCCACTCCTTTGAGGGAGGAGTAGGAGGAGGACCGAGCACGCAGGAAAAGAGGAAATACGCAATAACGCATGACATAGCCATGATAGCTAAGCGTTGCATCTTAAAACACTGGATTCAAAGGGAGGGCCCATCCATAAAGGAGGTTGTGGGCGAACTACACAACCTTCTGAAGTGGGAAAAACTAGAAGCGGAGAGGGATAAAGATGGGTTGACAGCCAAGTTTTTTGTGAGATGGAGACATTTTATTGAAAGCCAATTGACACAGGGAGAAATAATTAACCTGATGGCACCTTTTGTTCACTCGGAGTGGTATATCCTGAGCGATATCCAGGACAGCCTGGGTAAACTGAGAATCACCTAGGAGGGGGCTCTGGCGGGAGGGGGAGACGAGACGGTTGGGAATACCAAGACACGCTAGCAAAATTGAAATCATTCAGGGACGACACAGAGATTTAACGAATTGTATTGCATATGTTATATTATATTTCATTACCTATGTTTTGGTTTAATGTTACTGTATACTATCTTAAATCGAACAGCAACATGGAACTCCAAATTGGGGTATCACCCACCTCTATGTCTCATTTTGTCAGACGAATGTTCTTCTTTTGCAATGATACTTGTCATGTTTTTACAAATTTGAAAAATCAATAAAAAACGTTTTGGAAAAAAAAAAAGCTCTAGTGCGCACATAGCCTTAGGCCTCTGCCACACTGACGTGAAATTCACGCACGTGCCGAGAGACACGTATTTCCCCTGCGTGTTGCGTGCAGGTAAGTACGTGTCTCTGGTACGTGCGGGACACGTGTATTCTCTGCATGCTATCCGCGATAGCACACGTAGAACCGGTAATTAAATACTCACCTGGTCTTTCCTGCTGTCCGTGGTGCTGATCCTCGGTCTCCAGCCCTGCCGTCTCCCCGCTGCTGCTGCTGCCAGGCAGTGAAGTGAATATTCAATGAGAATAATGAGCGGCGGTCGGCAGCAAGAGGCAGCAGCGGCAGAGACAGGAGGGCTGGAGAAGGTGAGTTAATGTTTTGTTTTTTTTTCACTGACACGTGTGTTTTCTCCGGCGCGTATCACACGGGACCGCATCCACACTATACCCGTGTGGTACGGGTGCGGGCCGTGTGACACCCGTGCTGCGGGAGAAAACACTGACATGTCAGCGCTTTGAAAAGCGCACACACGTACAAACGCACACGGACACACGTTCCGTGGTTTTACGTGTGTGTGCCTGCTACAATAGGGTAGCATTGCTTAACGTGTCTCCGTGCCGCCGGTAAGTGTAAAAAATGACAAACACGTGCCGGCGGCACGGATGTGTGTCGCAGGCCTTAAGGAAAGAGAGACAGAGCACTCCGCTGACCATGAGAGCTTAAGGCCCCTTTACACACTGCAACATCGCTAACGATATCGCTGTAATGTCACCAGTTTTGTGATGTAATAGCGACCTCCCCAGCCACATTGCAGTGTGTGACATGCATCAGCGACCTGGCCCCCGCTGTGAAGTCGCTGATCGCTACAAGTCATTCAGGACCATTCTTTGGTCCTTTGTTTCCCGCTGCGCAGCTTGTATCGGTGTGTTTGACACCATTACAACGACATCGTTAGCGACCCAGCCCATGGGCGTGCTAGCGTTCCCTTTCCAGCGAGGTCGTTCTGCAGGTCCGTATCACTGCTGCGTTGTTGGCCAGATCTGCCTGTTTGACAGCTCACCAGCGACTGTTAGAGACTTTCTAGCGATCCCGGCCAGGTCGAGATCGCTGCTGGGAAAACTAGAAAGTCTCAGTGTGTAAAGGGGCCTTTACACTCTACAGAAGAGAGAGAGGACACCGGAAGTGTATACAGTGCTGGCCAAAAGTATTGGCACCCCTGCAATTCTGTCAGATAATACTCAGTTTCTTCTTGAAAATGATTGCAATCACAAATTCTTTGGTATTATTATCTTTATTTAATTTGTCTTCAATGAAAAAAAAATAAAAAAAAATGTCATAAAGCCAAATTGGATATAATTCCACACCAAACAAAAAGGGGGTGGACAAAAGTATTGGCACTGTTTGAAAAATCATGTGATGCTTCTCTAATTTGTTTAATTAACAGCACCTGTAACTTACCTGTGGCACCTAACAGGTGTTGGCAATAACTAAATCACACTTGGAGCCAGTTGACGTGGATTAAACTTGACTCAACCTCTGTCCTGTGTCCTTGTGTGTACCACATTGAGCATAGAGAAAAGAAAGAAGACCAAACAACTGTCTGAGGACTTGAGAATCCAAATTGTGAGGAAGCATGAGCAATCTCAAGGCTACAAGTCCATCTCCAAAGACCTGAAAGGTCCTGTGTCTACGGTGCGCAGTATCATCAAGAGGTTTAAAGCCCATAGCACTGTGGCTAACCTCCCTAGATGTGGAAGGAAAGGAAAAATTGACGAGAGATTTCAACGCAAGATTGTGCGGATGGTGGATAAAGAACCTGGACTAACAGCCAAACAAGTTCAAGCGCCCTGCAGTCCGAGGGTACAACAGTGTCAACCCGTACTATCCGTCGGCGTCCAGACCGTGAGTCCAGACATGAATCCTATAGAACACCTGTGGAGAGATCTCAAAATGGCAGTTTGGAGAAGGCACCCTTCAAATCTCAGGAACCTGGAGCAGTTTGCCAAAGAAGAATGGTCTAAAATTCCAAGAGAGCATTGTAAGGCTATGTGCGCACGTGTGCGTATTGCATGCAGTTACGCTGCGTTCTGCACCGCAGCGTTACTGCATGCGTCCTGCGTCCCCTGCACAATCTATGAAGATTGTGCATGAGACGTGCGCACGTGTGGCGTAGTAGAACGCAGCGATTCGGCTGCTGCCCGAAGCGTGCGTTCTAAGAAGTGACATGTCACTTCTTTCATGTGCTTTGCATGCTGTCTATAGGGAGAGGCAGCATGCAGAGCGCACGAATTCTGCAGGCACCAGGCGCTTCAGGACGGAGCTTTTCAGCTGCGCTCTGAAGCGGAGCTTTTGTGTGCGGTGCAGAGCTCACACGTGCGCACATAGCCTAAGAAACTCATTGATGGTTACCGGAAGCAGTTGTTCGCAGTTATTTTGGCTAAAGGTTGTGCAACCAAGTATTAGGCTTAGGGGTACTTTGCACGCTGCGACTTTGCACGCGGCTAGCGATGCTTTTACATCGCTAGCCGATGATAGTGATGCCGAGCGCGATTGTACCCGCCCCCGTCGCACATGCGATATCTTGTGATAGCTGCCGTAGCGAACATTATCACTACGGCAGCTTCACACGCACTTACCTGGTCGGCGACGTCGCTGTCACTGCCGAAAAATCCCTCCTTCAAGGAGGCGGTGCGTTCGGCGTCACCGCGACATCACTGCGGCTTCACTAATCGGCCGGCCAATAGAAGCGGAGGGGCGGAGATGAGCGGGATGTAAACATCCTGCCCACCTTCTCCCTTCCGCATTGCCGGTGAACGGCGGGCGCAGGTAAGGAGATGTTTGTCGCTCCTGCAGCTTCACACACAGCGATGTGTGGAGCTGCAGGAACGACAAACAATATCGTACCTGCGGACGCACCGACATTATGAAAATGACCGACGTGACACAGATCACCGATTTTTGTCTGTTTCACGCTCATTCATCTTCTCTCATAGGCTTTACATGTTGCAATGTCGTTTTACCGGCGCCGGATGTGCGTCACTTTCGATTTGACCCCGACGATATCGCAGTAGCGATGTCACAACGTGCAAAGTACCCCTAAGGGTGCCAATACTTTTGTCTGGCCCATTTTTGGAGTTTTGTGTGAAATGATCAATGATTTGATTTTTGTTTCATTCTCTTTTGTGTTTTTTCATTGCAAGCAAAATAAATTAAGTTAATAATACCAAAGAATTTGTGATTGCAATCATTTTCAAGAAGAAACTGAGTATTATCTAACAGAATTGCAGGGGTGCCAATACTTTTGACCAGCACTGTATATACAAAGCAGCTGAAGATAAAAAATAAAAAACCCTGCTAATCACAAGAGTTTACACTCTAAAGGAGAGGGACAGATGTCCCCACTGCACTGACCATAAGAGCTTACACTCTATAGGACAGAGAGGACACTGCTGATCATAAGAGCTTACAGTCTACAGGAAAGAGGACCCCACTGACTATAAGAGCTTACACTCTACAGGAGAGAGAGGACACTGCTGATCGTAAAAACACTCTACAAGAGACAGGGAGGACTCCACTCACCATAAGAGCTTACACTTTACAGAAGAGAGAGAAAACTCTGCTGACCAAAAGGGCTTACACTCTACAGGAGAGAGAGGACCCTGCTGATCATAGGCACTTACACTCTAAAGGGTGCTTTACATGCTGCGACATCGCTAGCGATTGCTAACGACGTCCCTGTTGCTGCCGAACAATCCCTCCTTCAAGGGGGAGGTGCGTTTGGCGTCACAGCGACGTCACAGCGGCGTCACAAAACGGCAACCCAATAGAAGAGGAGGGGAGGGGATGAGCGGCTGGAACATGCCGCCCACCTCCTTCCTTCCTTCTTTCCGATGGACGCTGGTAGGATGATGTTCGTCGTTCCTGCGGTGTCACACACAGCGATGTGTGGTGCCGCAGGAACGACGAACAACCTGCAGAATGAAACACCAACGACATTATGATTTGGAGCGATGTGTCAACGGATCAAAGATTTTTGCCATTTTTGCGATTGTTGATCGTCGCTACTAGCTGTCACACGCTGCGATGTCGCTAACGACACCGGATGTGCGTCACAAACACCGCGACCCCAACGATATATCGTTAGCGATGTCGCAGCGTGTAAAGCACCCTTAAGGGCTCATTGAGTCATCTAATTTTCTCATCCGAGGGCTGTCCATGGTTTTCATGGATAGCATTTGTACTTGTGATAGCTTATGGGGCCATTCACATGGCCATGTATTTTCACAGACCAATTGGTCTGATGAAAATCAAGGAGACATGTCCAGTTTTGATCCAAGAGGTGAATCAAAATTGCAAGTCTATGGGTCCTTGAAAAAAATCAGCCCATACTCTGATGAAATTCGAGAATGCTCCAAATTTTCACAGACGTTCAGAAAGCAGATGGTGGAGAAATTATATCTTCTCCACGTACAAGAAAAACTGATGGCATTTTAACCACACTGATGAACCTCTGATCAAAGTCGAATCCAAAAAAATCGGTCAATTTTTCTCATATGTGGAAAAAATGGACATCTGAATGAGCCCTAAGAGTGAGAGAGAGGATCCTGTGAATCATAATACCTTATATTCTACAGGAAAGAGGGAGAGGACCCCGTTAACCATAAGAGGTTACACTCTACAAGAGAGGGAGACTTACCCAGTGTCACGCTCCCGGGATCCCAGCGCCGCCCGTCACTCACCAATCCGGTCCCCGGGTGCTCTGGCCATGGCTGTTGCTCCCGCTCTCCCTCCTGTGCATGCTGCGTGCTCTCTGCTTGTCGGTCCCGGCGTCCTGCTGCGGTCCGGGACTCTGCTTCTGGCCCCCTTGCATCTCCTCCACCTCCTCCTGTACTGGTCTCCGGCGTTTGGGCATCGCGCATGCGCACTAGGGCGCGGGCGCGCTCACTCACCTCCTCTTAAAGGGCCAGCGTTGCTGAAACAGGATATGGCTGATTACAGGTATAGGGTATATAAGACTTCCTTTTTCTTGTGGACGGTGCCTGTTCAACGTGTTCTTGTAGTTTGCCTCTTTCGCTAGGTGTTCAGGTCCCTCTGTGCTTCGTACCCAGGTTAACCCTGTCTCTGCCCACAGTGTCCGACTGCCAACCTGAGTGTGTCCAGCCTGCCGGTTTCCCAGGAGTTGCCCCGGTGACTATCACCTGTGGATCCCGTCATCTTCCGCCAGCCTGTACCCGTCACCGGTTCTGGATTCCATCTGGCCACATCAGCCTGCACTCCTCGCTGGACCCAGACTCCGTCTGTTGTTACCACTCCGCACCAGTACCCAGTTCCGGTCATCCGTCCTGCCCACGGCTACCGTTGGACTAGTAGCCATATCCCGTACGGACATCTGAAGGACACGAAACCCGAACTCACTTGTGCCCCGGCTGCTGTGCATCTAGGCCCTCTGGGGGGCCACCAGACAGCCCCTGTATAGGAGTTCGCTCCTGGTTGTCTCTCTGGGGGAGTCCGGTGCACGGTCTCGTGGATCCACCTATGGACTGAATGTTACAACCAGTTAGGCTATGGAAAATTACTGTTCTATACAAACTGTGCTCCACTGGGAACCACTGATCTGTGGCGGCCCAGGTACTGTCCAGCACTGTGCAATGTATGATAATCTGCTTGATGTAATAGCTGTACAGTATTATGCAAAAGCCAGTGAAGCAATGCAAAAAGACATTAACTTATTCTCTATTGCTTCCCCAGTGTGGAAAATGGTGTCTGGCAAGTTTTTTTTATTTGTAAACCGCAAATCAAATTCAAAGTCATCAAATTTATGTGTAACTCCAAATTTCAGGAAATTTGACTCAAATTTGATCCTCCGCTGATCGATCTGCTCATCTCTAATAGTAAATTATTTCCACTTGAAGGCAAATAACTGGACAGGCACACAGAAAAACGCATGAAAAACAGACGTGGACCGTTTGTTACTTTTTTTACAACTAAATGTGAAAAATGATACATTACATAATAACATTGCATTAGCCTGACTTTGTAATCTCTTTGCACATCCTTAACAAATCATGAATTGTGTGTTTCCAGAATTTATGGATTTCTTTGAAACTGAGCTCCTTGGTGTATGTTATATAGTTTCCAAGGAGCTAGTAGTGTACTGTTCATTTCAGGAACACAACACCATTGATGACCAGTTAGACTTGTCGTAGAGAAATTTGGATATGACAAACCGGAGCTGCAGGACATGACCACCATGTGTTACTCTGTACTATATATTGTCTAGGAGACTTTCCCCAGGGCAGCCATCAATCAATGTTAGTAACTTCTCCAACAAAAGGAATTAGCTGCTTTGATAAATGCCATGTAGAAAACCGTATGTAAAATTATTCAAAGGTTGTTCTCATCTTCATTCTTGAGAAGCCCATCACTCTCCAGTCTCCTGGCTTCCTGCTTTCTGAGGGTTCGTAATTTCCTAATTGAAAATAATAGATACTTGTTCCTCCAATTAAAAAATTGCCATAGACATGAGTAAATAACAGCCCAACTCTATAGCCTTTCTGCTTGCAGTCACACATGAAAACCTGCTTAGGCCATGTGATGGACACACTGATGCTAAGCTCATCTTAAGGTTGATCCTTGATAAATGTACTGTACGTGTAATCAATTACTCTCATGGCCAGGACAGAAATGTATTCACTTGAAGTAGACCAAGTTTCATAATTGCAAATAGTGAATTTAAGAACAAGAAATTATTACAGTAAAGGGGTTGGCCAGGTGTGGCACGAAAAGTCTGTAGTGAGCAATGTCAGTATTCTCCAATGTCTGTGGCAAGATGGGGTGGTTGTGTGAATGTAAGTATCTGATATGAATACTTACGGTCACATTCACTCAATTCACTTACCGGAATGTGGCCGGGAGTATACATATTTCATACATGCGGTCACATGACCGTTTGCTCTCGTTACTGAAACTGGAGAATCCTGACAGTGAGCACCATGCACAGTGTAAAGATTCACAAGTATGCAGTCACATATAGTAACTGCAGATTTTCATGCAAAAATCTGCACAACCACTTTAAGTGATGTATATTAGACGGCGGATACAAACAGAAGTAGAACCTTGTGCAAGAACCATAACTTTTGCAGTCCAGTAGCTCATCATAATGCACAATTCCACCTGGGGTGGTCATCTTGCCTTGGGCTCCTGAGTGGCTGCACAGGTTGCACTAACGGTGTGTCTGTCCCTAATACTGTAAAGGGTGCTTTACATGCTGCGACATCGCTAGCGATAGCAGTTGCCCCTGTCGTTCGTGCGACATTTGGTGATTGCTGCCATAGCGAACATTATCGCTACACAGCGTCTCATGCACACACCTTGTCAGCGACGTCGCTGTGACCGCCGAACAATCCCTCCTTCAAGGGGGAGGTGCATTCGGCGTCCTAGCGACGTCACTGCGGCGTCACTAAGCGGTGGACGCAGGTAAGGAGATGTTCCTCGTTCCTGCGGTATCACACATAGCGATGTGTGACGCCGCAGGAACGACGAATAACCAGCGACATGCACCACCAATGATATTCTGAAAAGGAGAAACGTGTCAACGATCGCCGATTTTTGACGTTTTTGCGATCGTTGATCGACGCTCCTTGGTGTCACACGCTGCGATGTCTCTAACGGTGCCGGATGTGCGTCACTAACGATGATATATCGTTAGCGATGTCGCAGCGTGTAAAGCACCTTTAACACTAAGTAACTTTTGCTATACAATAATTAATCATAAGCTCATTTTCGCTAGCAGCAATGCTACAATGCCCAAAAAAATTGCAGCCCATAAATAAACAATGGTCTGTATAATACTTAGTTTGAGGAATACAATAATGAAATGCATGTAGTAAATGTAGAACTTTAAGCATTCTAATTTTAGGACACAGGTACAGTATAATTAGTGCACAGGTCAAGGCTGATTCTGCAGCTGTGACTGATAACGGCACAGAGTGTATCGCAGATATTTGCTTCTCTTAGTACAGTCATAGTGAATGACCGCTATTAAACTATCATGATAGACAACAGCCTAGACATGTGGCATATAGTGCTCAGCGTCACATATGCTGTCCATGTAGGTCATTGAGTTTCCTGCTTATGATGGTCTATATACCTTCCTCAAAAATAGGCTAGTATATAGGCAGCAACACTTCTGCCTGAAACTAGACAATGGTCAGATATCAGTACCAAATCATCCGGTCTTTAGAATATTTAAAATGTTTTATAATTATAATTTTAATAATTTTTATCAATATAACACCAAAATATACTTCAGCACTCTATTAAGAGGGTATATGTACCCAAGAACAGCAGATGTTACCGATTAACCCATAGTTCAGTAATATAAACAGAAGGGATGAGGGATATGCTCACAAGAGCTTACAATCTATCAGCAATTATGGCTAACAAAGAAAAGTAAAAGTGCTTGTATGCTCCAGACTTCTTTTATACTAAATAAGGTTATGTGTGTAGAATTGCGTGAACCAGTCAACAACTTGTATCTGTCTATGCACAGATATGAAGCACTACGGACAGTATTGTGAGGAAAAATGTATGAAGAAAAAACTGAAAAGTTGGATTAGTGATAGGTATACTTTAAAACATGTTTTTTAAGGGAACACTTAAAACTGCTGAATTAATCTGATTGTCTAGATTAGTACATTTGAGAGAGTTAGGGGTACTTTGCACACTGCGACATCGCTAGCCGATGCTTGAGATGCCGAGCGCGATAGTACCCGCCCCTGTCGCAAATGCGATATTTTGTGATAGCTGCCGTAGCGAACATTATCGCTACGGCAGCTTCACACGCACTTACCTGCCCTGCGACGTCGCTCTGGCCGGCGACCCGCCTCCTTCCTAAGGGGGTGGGTCGTGCGGCGTCACAGCGACGTCACACGGCAGGCGTCCAATAGAAGCAGAGGGGTGGAGATGAGCGGGACGTAAACATACCACCTACCTCCTTTCTTCCGCATAGCCGGTGGAGGCAGGTAAGGAGATGTTCCTCACTCCTGCGGCTTCACACACAGTGATGTGTGCTGCCGCAGGAACAAGGAACAACATCGTATCTCCTATTGGTGCGATATTATGAAAAGGACCGACGCTACACAGATCACCGATTTACAACGCTTTTGCTATCGTTTATCGGTGCATCTAGGCTTTACACGTTGTGCCGGATGTGCGTCACTTTCGATTTGACCCCGACGATATCGCAGTAGCGATGTCGCAACGTGCAAAGTACCCCTTAGTGCAGCACAAGAAAAGTCTTGGAGATAGATGTGGGAAGGTTACTCTTGGATCATTAGCAGAATGGAGAACATGAGTAAAGGTTTAGACAGAGATGAATGAGGAGATGTAGGAAGATGCAGAACTGTGGAGAGCTTTGTGGGTGAGAGAGATAAGCTTATATTGTACTCTGTAGGACAACTTTTAGCGGCATCAGAGTAGCGGCTGTACATAAATATGAGTTTTGCTGCTGCATTTAGGAAAGATTGGACAGGGGAGTTTAGAGAGAGGAAGACTGATTAGTAATGAATTAGAGCGATATTAAGGTCCTGATTCATGAAAGTGTTTTTGCCAGAAATCTCGCATAAAATCAAAGTTGCGCAAAAATTTCGTAACTTTTAGTGTGTTCTTGGAAATTTCGCCTAGCTCTGCCAAAGTGGATGGAGCTTAGGGGGAATGGGGATGTGATGCCACAGCTCTGCAAACTCATGACGAGCTGTGGCAAGCCTTCATCCAAAAATCTTACTAAAGTCTCTGATTAGAGTAAGATTTTTAGCTCAACAAACAAAGGTGCTTACCACTTTCCAGACACGCTGGATTCATTAAGATGCTTGGGCATCTTAAAGGAAATATGCAACCATTTTGTGTTTTTTTAGTTATCATTATGAGCATAGAGGTGGCATAAACATGAAATTAGCCATGCTATATCTTCTATCTTCCTGGCTATGGGGTGGGTGCTCCCTGGAAGATAATCCTACCTCCAGTCTTCATTATACAGGATTCCTCCTCCTCCTGTTGTTTTCAGAGTCCCTGTGATGTCAGGTGCGCAGCCGGAAATCGCCTGCGCATTCTACCTGCCGTCTCTCCCTGCAAAATTTCTGGCTGCACACCTGATGTCACAGAGACACCTGCAGAGACAAGTGGAGGAGGAATACTCTATAATGAAGATCGATGGCAGGCTTATTTTCCGAGCAGCACACACCCCATAGCCCAGAAGATAGAAAATATAAAAGAGGATTTTTGCCAATCGACCCATTGTCCAGGAGGCATACAGGTATGGCTAAGTTCACCTTTATGCCACCTGTATGCCCATATTAATAACTAAAAAAAAACTCAAAATGGTGACAGATTCCCTTTAAAGAGTTTGTCCAGGACTTTAACATTGCTGGCCTATCATTAGGATAGGTTATCAATGTCTAATCAATGGAAGTGTGACACATGGCACAGCCACCAATCAGGTGCTCCCAATGCCAAAGGCAGACTGCAGTACTCAGCTGTGGAGCTGCACAGCGCAGCTTCGTCATCTGTATAGTGGCCGCGGCTTGGTACTGCACATCCACTCCCTATTGATTCGAGTACCCAGCCACGACCACTACACATTAGACGGAGCTGTGCTATGCAGCTTTGCAACTGAGTAGTTCTGGCCACCAGCGGCACCAAGAACAGCTGATTGGAGCCGGTTGTTGCACTCTCACTGATCAGACATTGATAGCCTATCTTGGGGATAGGCCAGCAATATTAAAGCCCCGGACAACTCTTTTAATGTCAAGGTGCCTAACTCCAACAAGGCCCCTGTTCAAGACTAGTGTTGTTCACGTCGGTCTTGTTGAATAAGGGTCTAAGGGGTACTTTGCACACTGACATCGCAAGCCGATGCTGCGATGTCGAGCGCGATAGTTCCCGCCCCCGTCGCAGCAGCGATATCTTGTGATTGCTGCCGTAGCGAACATTATCGCTACGCCAGCTTCACATGCACTCACCTGTCCTGCGACGTTGCTCTGGCCGGCGACCCGCCTCCTTCCTAAGGGGGCGGATCATGCGGCGTCACAGCGACGTCACACGGCAGGCGGCCAATAGCAGCGTCGGGGCAGAGATGAGCAGGATGTAAACATCCCGCCCACCTACGTCCTTCCGCATTGCAGCCGGGACGCAGGTAGGAGATGTTCCTCGCTCCTGCGGCTTCATACACAGCGATGTGTGCTGCCGCAGGAACGAGGAACTACATCGCACCTGTCGCTGCACCGGCATTATGGAAATGTCAGACCCTACACCGATGATACGATAACGACGCTTTTGCGCTCGCTAATCGTATCAAAAAGGATTTGCACACTACGATATCGACTGCGACGCCGGATGTGCGTCACTTTCAATTTGACCCCACCGACATCGCACCTGCGATGTCGTAGTGTGCAAAGCCCACTTATGAGTTTTTGTAGTTTCAAAAGGGCCGATTCTGGGAAAAGACACCTGCCCTTATTTCCATTCATATACCATATTTTTGAGTCAGGACGTGACAAATAATTCCTGTCTTAAAATCCTTTTAAGGCTTCAATGCCATAACTAGTCTTCCAATATAGCAGGGCATTCTCATCTGATCTATTCCTTGGATTCCAAATTATTCAAGCCCAGACCTCTCACTGGATGTAATTATACCAGAAAGTTTTCCATGGACCCATTTTATTTCATTTGTTTCTTTTAATAAGAGTTTTACCATGATGGAAAGATCAAACAAGCTATTGCTGGTTATTTGATTCATGTTTGCTCTTTTACAGTAACTAGTAAAACCTGGCATCATATCAATGAAACACTTAAGTAGCAAATCACTGAAATCCACTTGAACTTGAGCAGACAAAAGCACAGAATATGTTCTGCACAAGAAATCAATGAGTTATCATCAAAGATGAGTGCATTCATTGACTGTACTGAAGTAAAGGGTTAAGTTAAGGATTGTACTCAGTGGCTTCCCTCCCACAGAGTGTATTTCATACCAGGGATGCAAAGCTGACATCCAGAGTTATTAATCTAATTCCCTTGGTCTCTGCTTTTAGACTTCAACCAATTAATATCTTATTAACAGCCCATAATACTGTGATATCAAATTCCATTCATTTTAGTTTTCTATCCCTGATCACTTCTAGAAAAGAGAATTAGAAGGATTGGTTGCATTTAGGTAAATAGCTAAATGCCATGTCTCAACGGGGTACGCGCACTAACCTCATGTGCAGAACAGTATAGAATCCAAATCTTGCGAGTATTTTATGTAGTTTGAGTAGTTGGTACTAAGCTTAGAAATGCTGAGAAATTCTATTCTTGCAGAACCTATAAAAACTAGTGTCATTTTAAGGCTGGAATGGTTCATATAGTCAAGTCATTTTTGATTTTACGATCCAATCACTTCACATTGAGCTAATCTGCTTCCCAAAATACCTCAGTAAAAGTGAATCTGAAATAATTAATTTAAAGTCATCTTATTGTCTGCCTTCATGTTAGTGGTGGACACTGCACAGCTCCATACATCCCCAGGCAATTCGTACTGATGAAGGTCTCTGATTTTAGACCGAAACGTCTCTCAAATATTTTGAATTAGAAGCCCCAGAATAAAAGTAACATGAATTGTCATGCTAATGAGTGCCAAGTTAATTTTATTTAATTTTAAAGGCATCTTAGATTTTGGATGATTTACTTCATAGATTATACACTTTAAAGACCAATGTGGCTTATTGCTCCTTCCATAGGATCCACGGATGCCTGGATCAATACGGCTGGTGTCCATTGATTACAGAAAATAGAATGGATGAATCCAGCATACCGTTCTTCTTAAAATCTTGTCTATATTTGTTCAATTCATTAAAATACAGAATTATAAAAACATTCTTCAAGCCCTGGACTCCGCCTGACGCGTTTCGAACCCCCTTCCTTGCTCATAGGCATCATGCTCTATGAGTAAAGACAAGGGTCCGAAACGAGTCAGGCAAAGCTCAGGGTGAATGACTTGAACAAGATTTTAGGAAGAACGTTATGCTGGATTCATCCATTCTTTTTGCTCTATAAAATAATGCTGTTTCATATTACGGAAGTTGTGTTCCTATGCACAATAGTAACCGTTAACATTAGATTAACTTTAATAATACTACAAAATATGGCGGATTGCATGTTGGCAGACTGTATAGTGCAGCTGTCAAGTACTAAGGATGCAAATATATTTTAATAAAAGCAGCTATTCTTCATACTTGCCTTTCTTTTGTGCTCATCGTAGTAGGTTTTGTCCCATTTCTGTTGCAGGTATTTATTACCACATGGTAATATGGGTTGGTAAGCTCTATGCATCGTGAATGTGTATAACCCCACAGGGCTGCAAGCCACCTAATGACTAAGGATCTGAGGCTACGGAGGAATACTGTGGAGATTACCGTGTGTTTGAGGCAGGTCATGTGCTAGTTGTCATGACATTGGTGTTAAGGAGAAAAGTGAATAGCTAATAGTAGACGTCCAAACATTGTGGCTGTACACCAGCAAACAAATCCTGAATATATAACACAATGCTTCACCATAAGCCCTGATTATATACTGTCATAGGTGAAGGATATTGCCAGTCAAAAGAATGCAACCAGACAAAAGCACAAAGGAGAATAAATGTAAACAGTCCATAGTTGCAGATTTTCATCATATTTTTTTTAATTTACTTTTTGATTTATATTTATACTAGTTTTGCTTTCCAGATGTCATTACTGCAATACAGAGAACCATATTTTTCATGTCCACATATGTCCAATACTTTCTGTATAACAAAAGATGTTATACAGTTCCATCACTGTGCTCATAGGTGCACCAAACATACAAGAAATCCCTGATTCAACATTTCATTTGTTTTTTTTATTTAACGAAGATTTTTGCTTACAAAACAGAAGGTATGAACATAATTTTAAATTCACAAAATCATGAACAAAGCAATGAAAGAACCATTATCTACAGTAGAAATCAAAAGTTTACATACACTATCTAAAAATACACATATGCATGTTTTTCTCACTATCTGACATGAAATCAGAAATAAACTTTTTCCTGATTTAGGTCAATTAAAATTACCAAAATTATATATATTTGCCAAATGCCACAATAATTAGAGAGAGGGAGAGAAAATGTTTTAAGGCATTTTTATTACTTTTGCAAAGTCAAACGTTTACATACACTTAAGGGTGCTTTACACGCTGCGACATCGCTAGCGATTGCTAGCGATGTCGAGCGCGATAGAACCCATCCCCAACGTGTGTGTGACATTTGGTGCTTGCTGCCGTAGCGAACATTATCGCTACGGCAGCGTGACACGCACATACCTTGTCAGCAACGTCGCTGTGACCGCCAAACAATCCCTCCTTCAAGGGGGAAGTGCATTCGGCGTCATAGCAATGTCACTGCGGCATCACTAAGCGGCCGGCCAATAGAAGCGGAGGGGCGGAGATGAGCGGGACGTAACATCCCTCCCACCTCCTTCCTTCCGCATTGCCGGTGGACGCAGGTAAGGAGATGTTCGTCGCTCCTGTGGTGTCATGCACAGCGATGTGTGGAGCCGCAGGAGCGATGAACAACATCGTACCTGTGGCAGCAGCGATATTAAGGAAAGGAGCTATGTGTCAACGATCACCGTTTTTGAACGATTTTTCGATCGTTGATCGTCGCTCCTAGGTGTCACACGCTGCAATGTCACTACCGACGTCGGATGTGCGTCACTAACGACGTAACCCCGACGATATATTGGTAGCGATGTCGCAGTGTGTAAAGCACTATGATATTAAACAATATGAGACTGCCCATATGATGATGCAATGTCTCTGGAAAATCTGATAGGTTTACTGGCAGTATCTGAGTTAATTAGAGACACACCTGTGGATGTATTTTAATGCACAATTAAAACACACTGCTTCTTTGTGTAGCATCATTGGAAAGTCAAAAAAAATCAGCCAAGATCTCAGGAAGAGAATTGTGGACTTCAAAAGTCTGATTCATCCTTGGGTGCAATTTCCAGATACCTGAAGGTGCCTCGTTCATCTGTACAAACAATTGTACGCAAGTACAAACAAGATGGGAATGTCCAGCCATCATACCACTCAAGAAGGAAACGGATTCTGTGTACCAGAGATGAATGTGCTTTGGTCAGACATGTGCATATCTACTCAAGAACAAAAGCAAAAGACCTTTTGAAGATGCTGGCGAAAGCTGGTAAGATTGTTTCATTATCAACAGTGAAGCAAGACTGTATCAGCATGAGCTGCCACTTATGACTAAGGACTCTTATGATTTTAGATAATTCTCGTCCGAAACGCGTAAAGTTTCACCTGCTATACATATTTTTGTACAGTGAGTTCCCCGACATTATTTTAACTGGATACCAATAAAAGAATTTTTTTTTTATATTTTATTGAATTGGTGCTGGGCCCATTCCTTTCTTTCCTAATCTCCTGTTACACTGCCAAGAAGAAACCATTACTACCAAAAAAAACTAAAAAAGCCAGATTAATGTTCGCAAGTGCACACAGGAACAAAGACCTTACTTTTTGGAGACATCCTGTGGTCTGACAAAACTAAAATTGAACTGTTTGATCATAATGACCAGCATTACATTTGGTGGAGAAAGGGAGAAGCTTTGAAGCTTAAGAACACCATCCCAACTGTGAGAAACAGGGGTGGCAGCATCATGTTGAGGGGTTGTTTTGCTGCAGAAGGGACTGATGCACTTCACAAAATAGATGGCGTCATGAGGAAAGAAGATTATGTGGCAATACTGAAGCATCATCTCAAGACATCAGCTAGAAACTAATAGCTTGGGCGGAAATGGGTCTTCCAAATGGACAATGACCCGAAGCATACTGCCAAACCGGTTACAAAGTGGCTTAGGCTAAGTTCACACTTCCGTTGTTTTGCATCAGTCACAATCCGTAGCCTTGAGGAATTACGGTATCCTGCAAAATATTTTGCAGGAATCCTGTTTTTCCTCATAGACTTCTATTAGTGACGGATTGCGACTGATGATGCTGCGTTGCATCCGCTGCATCGCGGTCAGTCGTTTTTTAACTGACCGCCGGGCGGGAGCAACGCAGCCTGTAACGTTTTTTGAGCAGCGCGATCCGTAGGATTTTGCTGTGCATGCGCTCTCTGGCTCCCTGCCCCCATAACCAGGATAAACATCAGGTAACCAAGCAATGCGCTTTGGTTAGTTACCCGATATTTACAGTGGTTACGGGTGCAGGGAGCCCGCGCTAAGCTGGTATCCAAGATAAATATCGAGTAAAGCAAAAAGTGCTTTGCTTATACCCGGTATTTACCCTGGATACAGTGTGCAAGGAGGCCGACACTTCCCCACTCGGCTCCACCCCCTCCCACACTCTGCATGTGTACACACTCACACACACACTCACACACACACACACTCACTTGTCCCCAGCCATGCAGTCCCTGTGGCACTGAAGTCCTCAGCTCCACGGCCCCGCTCGGCTCCGCCCCCTCTCACTCCGCCCCCTCCCGCACTCCACATGTACACATGCATGTAGACACACACACACACACTCTCACTCACTCACCTGTCCCCAGCCATGCAGACCGCGGCACTGACATCCTCAGCTCCGCCCCCTGAACTCCGTCCTCCAAACTCCGCCCCCGAACTCCGCCCCCAGCACACAACGGAGTCCGACAATGAAATTCTTTCTTTGTCATCAGTTGTCATCAGTTGTCATCCGTTGTACAACGCATCAGTCACATGCGTCAAGCAACGCATGTGACTGATGCAAAACAATGGAAGTGTGAACTTAGCCTTAAGGATAATAGTCAATAGTCTTCACAGACTTCTACCCCAGTCTTCTGCAGCACATCCCAATGCGATGCCCTAAAAAATAGCAGTGTCATTATAATTACACCTAAAGAAAAAATCTCCATACATGCTGTGCACTAAATAACCCGTATACTGTGCGCCTAATAAAATATTTGCCCCATTATGCTCCCTGATCAAAAAGTGACCTCCCCCCCGCCACACACTATCCCCTTCATATACTACAACCACTGCACTATCTCTCCCACATTAATTATGGCCACCACCCTGTCTTTCCTTATGAAAAATATCCATCATACTATCCCCCCTCATAAACCATGGTCTACATACTGTCTATACAACATACACACACAGCCTCCATAATGTGCCCTCAAGTTGTCCCTCATATACTGCTTCGCACATACTGTCACACTGTCCTTACTTTTGTATGCTGCCTCCCATAATGTTGCCGTCAATTTGTATACTGAGTGAACATCCCTATTCTCCCTCCCACACTTAAGGCTATGTGCGCATGCTGCATCTTAAGTGTGGGAGGGAGCACCCGTGGCAAAAATGCATCCAAAAAACATTTAGCAGCATTTTTACCGCGTTTTTGCCCAATGCGTTTTTTAAGTCAAATCTATTGCTAGAAAGAATAGATAGAAAGAACATATAGAATAGATAGAAAGAAAGAACATATAGAATAGATAATAATAAAGAACAGATAGAATAGATAGAAGCAAATAAAAGAATAGCTTGATAAATAGATTGATAGCTGGGTCCCCCCATGGGTCCCAGCTGGGACGTTGGGTCCCCCCATTTTTCTTATCCAGCACAGCAACCCTCAGCTGTCTACTGTACCTTGTCTGGTTATGAAAAATAGAGAGTATCCCATGCTTTTTTCAAAAATTGTTTGATTTATTTAATTAATTTTTTTTTTTTTTTTTTTTTAAATGACGTGGGGATCCCCCCATTTTTCTAAAACCAGCCAAGGTACAGCAGACAATTAGGGGCTGATATTATTAGGGTGGGAAGGGCAATGGTTATTTGGCAAATCAGCAAATCACCCGAGTGACTGAAGTGAGCCACGAGATCAGCGGTGACATCACTCAGGTTAGCCACAGCTGGAGTCCTCCACCTGTGTCCGCAAATCACCAGTGTGATGTCACCACTGATTGCACAGCTCACTTCAGTCAGTCGGGTGATTTGCTGTCACAGGTGGAGGACTCCAGCTGTGGCTGTGGCTAACCTGAGTGACGTCATCACTGATCGCGCGGCTAAGTTGAGTCACTGCGTGGAGCTCACAGCAGGCAGTCATGTTCTAGGGTGCTCGCTATGAGCTTCAAATGTAGCAGTGCTGGAAGCGTCGTGGGACCTCGTGTGGAATACATCAGACCTGGAGAGGTGTTGTTGGGGTTAATAAAGGGGTGAAAGAGGGTGCTTTTTTGTCTTTTATTTAAAATAAAGGATTTTTCCAGTGTTTGTGTTTATTTCTTTTCACTTACAGATTAGTGATGGGGGTGTCTCATAGACACCAGCCACCACTAATCTAGGGCTTAGTCACATCTGGGAGCTGCGATTAACCCCTAATATTACCCCATTGCCACCGCACCAGGGCAATCGAGAAGAGCTGGGCAAAGGGCTGGGACTGTCATATCTAATGGATGCATGAATTCTGGGGCCTGCAGGTTGATATTTTTAGGCTTGGGTATCCCCAGCTCAAGAATATCAGCCCCCACCTGTCGAGCTTTATCTGTGCTGGTAGCATAATATGTGGGGATCCTACACCAATTCTTTTAATTTATTTATTTTATTGTACCATATAGACTGGCCCACCGGCGTCTGTGATTGGAAGCCTCAAACAAGCTGTCACTAAGCATGGGGGCTCGTCTGACTGCAACCAATCACAAACTATTAATATAACCCTGGCACACCAAGAACTTGAAATATATTAGGGCTCAAATAATTTTTTTATTTGGAAAAAACTCCAATTTCAGATTTTGCCATGTGCAAATATTTCATGCAAAAATATAAACGCTTTCGGCTATCTGAGCCTTTATCAAATTAGATCTAGGGTACTAAGTCATGGAGTAAGAGCACAAATATGTTCAAAATTATCCGGATAAGGGTAAGCTTAATAGCCAGCAAGAAAGGTGTATAAGTCAAAGGGAACACCTTGTGTGGACGTAAAAGAAAGCACGAGTCAGACGCCACAGGAGTGCGGTTCCGAGTGTACAGGTGATGACTCTGTCCCATACAGTGAATTCCTCCAATTTAGCCCTGGATAGCAGTAGCTCTAGATGGGCCTCTCCAGGCCTGGGGCTCAAGCCAAGCGCCCCTTCTGCCCCCCTGGTAGCCACGCTACTGCTACATGCTTTTCCTATCTTGGTTTATAGTGCTTAGCAACCTGCCTTCTGATTCCTCAAAAGACAGGAGGATCAACTCAAAGGCCTTTTAGCCAGACAGGTTCAAGTTATGGATTTCTAGTGTTACAGCTAGGGACATTCCAGTCTTTGCAGGAGCCATTAGAGGCTGTGCAGCTAGTGATAGTCTGTACAGGAACCAGTAGGCTGCCGGTACTTCTGCGTTAAGATAGGCTTTATTTCCCCTTTTGCTAGTGTGAGAATACTTTTCTACATAACAATATAGCCAGCCAACTCCACTAGTGTGTGCTGAGGCATCATTATTGAGCCTGTGGACATCTTGGCTGACAAATACGGGTCTTGTCTCTGGAAGTGGCAGATATCAAGCAGCAGTAGCACACATTTTCTGCTGCTACAGAGAATTCCATCCATCAGAACGCAATATCTGAACCAAAGGTAAAATTGCTGGACTGCTTCAACGGTGACCGAAGTAAGTTCAATTTTTTCTGCCTCATGCAAATTGTACTTCTCGCCTCCATCCTGTTTCCTCTGGGGGCCAGAGTCAACTAGTGGGTATTGTTTGGTAATTGCTCTGTGGGGATCCTTATGCGGGTTCCACACGGTACAATCTATCGTGCGATCGCACGAGTGATCGTACCCACCCCTGTCGTTTGTGCATCACGGGCAAATCGCTGCCCGTGTCGCACAAAGTCGTTTAACCCCCGTCACACGTACTTACGTGCTGAGTGACGTCACTGTGGGCGGCGAGCATCCACTTTCTGAAGGGGGAGGGATGTTCGGCGTCACAGTGATGTCACACAGCGGCCGGCCAATAGAAGCGGAGGGGCGGAGATTAGCTGGACATAAACATCCCGCCCACCTCCTTCCTTCCACATAGCCGGCGGGTGCCGTAGGATGCAGGTAAGCTGTGTTCATCGTTCCCGGGGTGTCACACAGTGCGATGTGTGCTACCCTGGGTACGATGAACAACCCCGCATTAGGCTTCACATTTTCTTTGCCTGAGGAGTCTACAGCATTTTCCTCTGTCAGGACATTTTGTTTGGCTCTTGGCCTCATCTATGACAATCCTAACAAAGTCGCGGTTGCTGAATCTAAGGCGGGCTTTACACGTTGCGACATCGGTAACGATATATCGTCGGAGTCACGTCGTTAGTTACGCACATCCGGCGCCGTTACTGACATTGCAGCGTGTAAATCCTAGGAGCGACGATCACCGATCGCAAAAACATCAAAAAACGTTGATCGGTGACATGTCGCTCCTTTTCATAATATCGTTACTGCTGCCGGTACGATGTTGTTTGTCATTCCTGCAGCACCACACATCGCTGTGTGTGACACTGCAGGAACGACAAACATCTCCTTACCTGCCTCCACTGACAATGCGGAAGGAAGGAGGTGGGTGGGATGTTACGTCCCGCTCATCTGCACCTCTCCGCTTCTATTGACCGGCCGCTTAGTGACATCGCGGTGACGACACTGTGACGTCGCTGTGACGCCGAACGCACCTCCCCCTTGAAGGAGATATTGTTCGGTGGTCACTGCGACGTCGCCAACCAGGTATGTGTGTGTGTAGCTGCCGTAGCGATAATGTTCGCTACGGCAGCAATCACCAGATATCGCATGTGCGACGAGGGCGGGTGCTATAGCGCTCAACATCGCTAGCAATTGCTAGCGATGTTGCAGCGTGTAAAGCCAGCCTAAGATCCACAAACTGGTTAAGGGAAACTGTAAAGTTAAGAATTATTGACTGGCGGACCTGGACTGTAAAAGTCCGGATCTGCGTGGTGTTCAAGAGAACCCGAGCAATGACCCTGGGCCTGTAGTTCTTAGGAGATTTTAAAAAAAATCAAAGAAAAAAGAAAGAAAATAAGAGTAAAGCAAGCGCTTTATACTTACTGGTCTCCACGTGGCTGTACACTGCTTCCGGGGCCGCTCACTCTAGTTCCAGGACCGCTCTTTATCTTCATGCACATGCACTTCTTCAACCCCCCCATTGGCAGTTCCCGCATATCTGATTGGTTGCAGTCAGACAGCTCCACCACCTTGTGTGACAGCGTGTCTGACTGCTTTCAATCACACACGCTGTCTGCGTCTAGATTGCTGTAAAAATAAACAAATAAAAAAATGGCATTGGATCCCCCATATATGATACCTAGCCACAATAAAGTTTATGACTACAGGCTGCAGACATCAGCCGTGTGCGTTATCTTGGCTATGTATCAAAATAAGAAGAACCGCAAGCTGCATTTGTTTTAAAAAAAATATTGAAATAATTTTTAAAAATATAAAAATGGCATGCAGTCACCCCCCCCCATTTTGGTACCCAGCCATGATAAAACCAACAGCTGGTGTTCGCTGGCTGGGGAGGCCCAGAGTTATTGCCCCACCCAACCTAAAAATAGCATCCATTAGATGCGACAATCCCGGAACTTTACCTGGCTCATCCCGATTACTCTGGTGTGGTGTTAATCGGGGTAATAAGGGGTTAATGACAGCTCACAGCTGCCACAAAGCACTAGATTAGTAACGGCAGGTGTCTATGAGATCCCATCTTATTACTAATCTGTAATTGAAAAGAAATAAACACAAACAGCAAAAAAATCTTTTATTTGAAATAAAATACGAAAAAACCTAACTGTTATGATTCAGGGACCAAGGAGGATCAAAAAATGCGGAAACCCAAAAAGTAACCAGAGTGGCTGGAACCTTAACGGACTGCAAACCTAATCCTGACACACAACTAGAAGTAGCCGTGGGACGAGCTTACGATTACCTAGTCATCTCGACACAGCCGGAAAACTAAATATTCTTACAGATAGAAATATAAGAAAAGCTAATCTGCCTCGGAGCAATCCCCAAAGATATAGATAGCCCCCCACATGTAAAGACTACGGTGACATAGGAAAACACAATACAAAGCTAGAAAAACAGGTTCAGAAAAGGTGAGGCCCAAACTATCTTTATAGGAAAGGATAGGAAGGAGTACTGTCTACAGTCGTAAAAACCCTAAAAAACACCAGCACGTCTGATATGGAAAAACCCTGAGACCAAACGGCTTCTCCCCTACTATATCAGCACTCTGATGTTACTGGGATCCAAAAACACTAATATAGATGAGAGACTGAATTAATACCAAGCCTGACAAAATACAATACATTGCAGAATCATGGAGCTGAGTATGCAGACACTCCCAGCAGGGAATGAACCAATTCCACCAGGAACTCCACACAGGCAAAATAGGAATCAAGCATTAGTATCAAAGCAGAAAAAACAACAAGAAAGTGGAAACAATAAGCAGAGGTACAAGACCAACTTATCTGAGAGGAGTTCTGGTAGAGAGCACGGCTGGTTTCAGAATGTCCTTAACACACAGGATATCCATTAATCATGATCGAGGCCTAGCAGCAGTAAAAAGAAAATTGATATCAACTAAATATACACCAGAATGTAGAGAATTCATTATTGGTATGTTAGACATAATATTGAGAAAAAACTATTTCATGTTTGAGGAGACATATTACATGCAAAAACGCAGCACTGCAATGTGGGCGCCTATGGCCCCCGCGTATGCAAATACAATAATGGCAGTCATGGAGGAGGATGTCATCTATGAGTTCCACCACTTTGGCCTAGTGTTGAGGTGGTGGCGCTACATAGATGACGTCCTCCTATTATGGAAAGGCACAATGGAGGAACTATCTGAGTTTCATGAATTTTTTAATGGGATTGACACAACAATAAAATTCAAATTGGTATGTTCGTACACACAAATACAATTTCTAGATGTACTAGTAACAAAAGAAGGAAAGAGAATAAATACTTCACTACATACAAAACCAATGGACAGGAATACATTTTTTAGGTTTGACAGATCATCCCAAAAAACTGTAAAGTCCATCCCATATATCCAGATGATGAGAATGCAGCAGATTGAGAGTAAGAAAGAAAATGTGGAAAAATCATTAGACACCCTGGTAAAAAAAAATTCAAGCATAGGGGTTATCCTAAACAACTCCTAGTCCAACAGAAGGAGAAAGTGATTTAAAAAAAACAACCCAAAAACAAATGGTATTTTATTGACAAGTTATTGTTTTTGTTTTTTTGAAGTAAATAACAATGGAAGGAACACCCACCACAGCAGCACGGAGTATAGATTTAATTAACTGATTATTCCACATGTATCATAATAAAAATAAAGAAGTTATTGTAATCTATTTGTAAAGCCTGCCTGGATCAACAGACTCAGATGGGATGTAATGGACAGGCTAGAGGGAAGCCACTCACCAAGTAGGACCCCCAGAACCCTGAAACCCTTTAACCCTGGAGATCACTACCTGTGGAAGGCTACAGTCCGATGAGAGTAGTCGTCAGGCAGGGTCAAACCAGGAATAGCAGACCAGGGACAGAATCGGCAGGCAAGGACGTAATCAGAAAACGTAGCAGAGGTCAAATCCGTATCAGACAGCGAGGTACAAAAACAGCAGGCAGAAGGGGAGTCAGAAAACACGCAGAAGTCAGCACACAGGAATCACTAAACAGAATAGGGCGGACCAGGAGCCAGGAAATCAGAACTATCTCTGGCAGAGGTCAACAGACAGGAGGGGAACTAAGAAGGGTGTGGTGTCTTCCCATAGGCTGTAGCTGAATGCTGGCAACTTCAGCTGGAAGACACATGCCACCCACAGTCAACCAGTGGTACTGCAGATCCCAAGATAACCCAGCCCAGAGGATGATCGGAACCTGCGCCCACCGGTGCCACTGGCATCGACTCCTCTCCCATCACCAGCACCATCCACGGTAGGAACACGGGGTCGCCTGGCGATCGGAGCAGAAGTCGCTGGAGCGGACTCCGGTGGTGACGTAACACTATTGTGGCTAATAATTCTATTTTTACACAATATGGACATATACAAGAGAATATATGGAATGCACTAAAAAGGTTTCATTTATGCTAGCTGTATGGGTAGAGCCTGGGGCATGTGGTCATAACAGACTACATTGCACTGTGTCTCCCCTTATTACATCTCAAAAACTTCGGCTGGGAGAAACGGAGGTGCATAGGCTGACATAGAGACCAAAAGAAATCCAAGTGACTCCTGAAATGATCCACAGTATAAATGAAGCCACAATGTGGAAAAATTGGCAAGTTGCCCAGAAGCAAAATGGTGTTGACTCCCATGACTGAGCGGTCATGTGATCGTGAGTGGTCATGTGACCGGAAACAGGTGGATTCTGGGTGACGAGACAAACAAAGGAAACATGTGGTCATGGTGTACACGCCGAGCTGCAAGCGGTGGGTGGGCCAGTCTGAAGCTTACAGGCGATTGTATGTAATCAATAATGAAATGTGATTATGTGAACTAGAATGACTTTATATACCCCTTTCTGACACATGGTATGTTGGAAAAAGGTCAACCTTTGACCAAAGCGTCCTGTGATATGGGCCAGTAAAGAAGATTTTATTTGAAAAAGAAGTGGAATGCTGCCTTCTGTCTTTTTGGAAATATTGAAGGGATGGTAGGATGCTGTTGTGAAGGATTTTGCACCCAATTTATTTTTAAGTACTGCTCTGAAAATTGTATATATATATATATATATATATATATATAGTCATATGAAAAAGTTTGGGCACCCGTATTAATGTTAACCTTTTTTCTTTATAACAATTTGGGTTTTTGCAACAGCTATTTCAGTTTCATATATCTAATAACTGATGGACTGAGTAATATTTCTGGATTGAAATGAGGTTTATTGTACTAACAGAGAATCTGCAATCCACATTTAAACAAAATTTGACCGGTGCAAAAGTATGGGCACCTCAATATGAAAGTGACATTAATATTTTGTAGATCCTCCTTTTGCAAAAAATAACAGCCTCTAGTTGCTTCCTGTAGCTTTTAATGAATTCCTGGATCCTGGATGAAGGTATATTTGACCATTCCTGTTTACAAAACAATTCCTGTTCAGTTAAGTTTGATGGTCGCCGAGCATGGACAGCACTCTTCAATAATCCCACAGATTTTCAATGATATTCAGGTCTGGGGACTGGGATGGCCATTCCAGAACATTGTAATTGTTCCTCTGCATGAATGCCTGAGTAGATTTGGAGCGGTGTTTTGGATCATTGTCTTGTTGAAATATCCATCCCCTGCATAACTTCAACTTTGTCACTGATTCTTGCACATTATTGTCAAGAATCTGCTGATACTGAGTTGAATCCATGCGACCTTCAACTTTAACAAGATTCCCGGTGCCGGCATTGGCCACACAGCCCCAAAGCATGATGGAACCTCCACCAAATTTTACTGTGGGTAGCAAGTGCTTTTCTTGGAATGCCGTGTTTTTTTGCCTCCATGCATAACACCTTTTTGTATGACCAAACAACTCAATCTTTGTTTCATCAGTCCACAGGACCTTCTTCCAAAATGTAACTGGCTTGTCCAAATGTGCTTTTGCATACGTCAGGCGACTTTGTTTGTGGCGCGGTTGCAGAAACGGCTTCTTTCGCATCACTCTCCCATACAGCTTCTCCTTGTGCAAAGTGCGCTGTATTGTTGACCGATGCACAGTGACACCATCTGCAGCATGATGCTGCTGCAGGTCTTTGGAGGTGGTCTGTGGATTGTCCTTGACTGTTCTCACCATTCTTTTTCTCTGCCTTCCTGATATTTTTCTTGGCCTGCCACTTCTGGGCTTAACAAGAACTGTACCTGCGTTCTTCTATTTCCTTACTATGTTCCTCACAGTGGAAACTGACAGTTTAAATCTCTGAGACAACTTTTTGTATCCTTCCCCTGAACAACTATGTTGAATAATCTTTGTTTTCAGATTATTTGAGAGTTGTTTTGAGGAGCCCATGATGCCACTCTTCATAGGAGATTCAAATAGGAGAACAACTTGGAAGTGGCCAACTTAAATACCTTTTCTCATGATTGGATACACCTGCCTATGAAATTCAAAGCTCAATGAGGTTACAAAACCAATTTAGTGCTTTGGTAAGTCAGTAAAAAGTAGTTAGGAGTGTTCAAATCAAGAAATTGATAAGGGTGCCCATACTTTTGCACCGGTCAAATTTTGTTTAAATGCGGATTGCACATTTTCTGTTAGTACAATAAACCTCATTTCAATCCAGAAATATTACTCAGTCCATCAGTTATTAGATATATGAAACTGAAATAGCTGTTGCAAAAACCCAAATTGTTATAAAGAAAAAAGGTTAACATTAATAGGGGTGCCCAAACTTTTTCATATGACTGTATATATATATATATATATATATATATATATATATATATATATATATATATATATATGTGACCCACAGAAGCTGTATTGTGATATAGACTCAGCTAGCAACTAGCGGGATTAATAATGTGAAAAGGAGACAGAAAGTAGATGTGGAGCTCCGGAGAATGCTGGGAAAAGGGAGTGGTGTCCATGAGAACCAGGTGAAATACGTCTGTGAGAGAGCTTTTGAGGGAACAGACCAGTGGGTTAGATCAGTGGGGGTTTTTTTGAGAAACGGTCGATATAAATAAGGAGCCAATTTGTATGAATCAGCTCACCGTATAAAAGCTCAATCCCGATTCCGTCCTGGCGCACGGACAGGCACTGCCACAGCCCAATGAAATGCAGAAAAAAAGAGCTGGACATCCTCTTTTTTCTGCATAAATAAGGAGGCTCAGGATAGACAAGATCCTGTATTATCTCAAGAGAGTAGTAGAGGGACAGCACGGACTATGTTCTTCCTACCACACCTCCATGGTATGAGGCGAGTACAGACTGCACAATTCTAGACACACTTTGAAGAGGACTGATCTGTGAGGAGAAACGCTTTGTATAGAGTTGTTGATGAGTTATCGTATGAAGAGAAGTAATTTCAAATATTGGAAAGAAGTTGAATAAAATCCCAATAGTTACCTTCACTTTTGAATTGCGATAACTGTGCCTGAAGATCCGGCCCTCCCTTTACTGTACAGAAGAATAATGGTCACCCTGTGAAAGATTTCCATGGGATTCCAGAAGAACTTATGTAAAGTATAAGCCTTCACATACTGAGGGTCGTACTTGCAACATATATATATATATATATATATATACATATATATATATATATATATGTATATATATATATATTCTCACAGTAAAGAGCATATAGAAAAATATTTTCACACTAGTCTGTACAGAAACCAGTAGGGTACATTGAGATATGCTTTCTTTTCCCTTTAAACTGTGTTGGAATATTTTTGTGAATAACACTGGCACATTGTCATGAAGCAGCAACACACCTGCTGAGAACTTCCCACGACGTTTCTCTTTGAATGCCTCATGTAATGCTTTCATTGTTCAAACATAGGTGTCTCCAGTAATTGTTATTTGTGCCAAGAGTTCAAGCATACCTCCCAACCGTCCCGGATTAAATGGGACTGTCCCAATTTGAGGGCTCTCTCCCGTGTTCAGTGCTCTTGTCCCGACTCCTCCACTCAGTGCATGGAAAAATAACTCAGTTCCTTGCAAAAATTAAATTCTCATCTGCTCTGGTTTCCCAGGACGGCCAGGAACAGAACTCATGAATTTATTGTCCATAGGCAGCAGCTCTACCATTGAGCCAATGCCTGTATTTAGATGAATAGCAGGGTTTGGTAATCTTGACTTCTATTGTAGTATTTTAGGCAGAGGAGTCAGAAGCAGATTATTCAGCTACATAGAGATCTAGATAGATGAATACTGTATCTCTATGTAGCTGAGGGGAAAAAGTCTGATTCTTTTGTTCCTATAAAACTACTGTAAAGAAATGAGAAAAAAGTTACAAATATATGTGTATATATATATATATATATATATATATATATATATATATATACACACACACACACAGTGGGTACGGAAAGTATTCAGACCCCTTTAAATTTTTCATTCTTTGTTTCATTGCAGCCATTTGGTAAATTCAAAATGTTCATTTTTTTCTCATTAATGTACACTCTGCACCCCATCTTGACAGAAAAAAACAGAACTGTAGACATTTTTGCATTATAAAAACGAAAAACTGAAATATCACGTGGTTATAAGTCTTCAGACCCTTTGCTTAGTATTGAGTAGAAGCACCATTTTGAACTAGTACCGCCATGAGTCTTCTTGGGAATAATGCAACAAGTTTTTCACACCTGGATTTGGGGATCCTCTGCCATTCTTCCTTGCAAATAGTCTACAGTTCTGTCACGTTGGGTGGTGAATGTTGGTGGACAGCCATTTTCAGGTCTTTCCAGAGATTCTCAACTGGGTTTAGGTCAGGGCTCTGGCTGGGCTGGTCAAGAATGGTCACAGAGTTGTTCTGAAGCCATTCCTTTGTTATTTTAGCTGTGTGCTTAGGGTCATTTTCTTGTTGGAAGGAGAACTTTCGACCAAGTCTGAGGTCCAGAGCACTCTGGAAGAAGTTTTATTCCAGGATATCTCTGCACTTGGTCACATTCATCTTTCCTTCAATTGCAACCAGCTGTCCTGTCCCTGTAGCTGAAAAATACCCCCCCCGGCATGATGCTGCCACCACCATGTTTCACTGTGATAAGGTACCTGATTTTCTCCAAACATACCGCTTAGAATTATCACTAAAAAGTTCTGTCTTTGTCTCATCAGACCAGAGAATCTTATTTCTCATAGTCTAGGAGTCCTTTATGTGTTTTTTGCCAAACTCTATGCAGGCTTTTATATGTCTTGCACTGAGAGGCTTCCGTCGGCCACTCTGCTATAAAAGCCCAACTGGTGGAGGGCTGCAGTGATAGTTGACTTTGTGCAACTTTCTCCAATCTCCCTACTGCATCTCTGGAGCTCAGCCACAGTGATCTTGGGGTTCTTCTTTAGCTCTCTCACCAAGGCTCTTCTCTCATGACTGCTCAGATTAACTGAAAGGCCAGGTCAAGGAAGAGTTCTGGTGGTCCCAAACATCTTCCATTTAGGGATTATGGAGGCCACTGTGCTCTTAGGAACCTTGAGTACTGCAGAAATTCTTTTGTAACCTTGGCCAGATCTGTGCCTTGACACAATTCTGTCTTTGAGCTCCTTGGGCAGTTCTTTTGACCTCATGATTATCATATGGTGTGACATGCACTCTGAGCTGTGAGGAATGTGCTTTTCCAAATCAAGTCCTATCAGTTTAATTAAACACAGCTGGACTCCAATGAAGAAGTAGAACCAACTCAAGGAGGATCACAAGGAAATGGACAGTATGTGACTTAAATATGAGTGTCTGAGCAAAGGGTCTGAATACTTAGGACCATGTGATATTTCAGTTTTTCTTGTTTAAAAAATGTGCAAAAATTTCTACATTTCTGTTTTTTCTGTCAAGATTGGGTGCAGAGTGTACATTAATGAGAAAAAATAAACTTTTTTGAATTTCCAAATGTCTGCAACGAAACAAAAAGTAAAATATTTAAAGGGGTCTGAATACTTTCCGTACCCACTGTGTGTGTGTGTGTATATATATATATATATATATATATATATATATATATATATATATATATTATACAAAAATTATTATTTTATTTTCACCCCCCTTGGAATCAAGAAAGCAACTTTAAAACATGTTAATGCAGCCTTAGCTGTTGAGCCATAAGCTCTGATGACCTTAGAAGAAGGATTTTATATAGATGAAGCTGCATTGTAGCCTCTTACATGGCAGATTGCACTGGTCATAGAGGTCCATTGTTCAGAGCAGTGCATCTCTATGGGGTACTTTACACGTTGCGACATCGCTATGGAAATATCGTCGGGGTCACGGTTGTTGTGACGCACATCCGGCACCGGTAGCGACATCACAATGTGTAAATCCTAGGAGCGATGATGAACGAGCGTGAAACAGTCAAAAATCGCTGATCTGTGTCATGTCGTTCATTTTCATAATGTCGCTCCTGCTGCAGGTACGATGTTGTTTGTCGCTCCAGCGGCGTCACACGTCGCTGTGTGTAAACCCGCAGGAACGACAGACATCTCCTTACCTGCGTCCTGATGGCAATGTGGAAGGAAGAAGGTGGGCAGGATGTTGCGTCCCGCTCATCTCCGCCCCTCCGCTTCTATTGGCCGGCCGATTAGTGACGTCGCGGTGACGCCGAACGCACCTCCCCCTTGAGGGAGGGATTGTTCGGCGGTCACAGCGACGTCGCCGAGCAGGTATGCGCGTGTGACGCTGCTGTAGCGATAATGTTCGCTACGGCAGCAATCACAAGATATCACATGTGCCGATGCTAGCGATGTTGCAGCGTGTAAAGTACCCCTATGTCCTGTGTTCTAGAGGGAGAGTAAAAGATATTTTTTTATTCTAATAAAATTTCTAAAAACAATTTAAAAAAAATAAAATAATATAATTTTGATTGCGCTTTTTTTTTTTTATTAAATAATAAATGTCACAACTCAGCAAAATAACATGGATATATTTGGTGTCCCTGTAATCGTAACAACCAGAACAATTCCGCAATCAGATTATTTATAGGGATCAGTAAATGATGCAAAATTATGACGTAATTGAATATTTTTTGCTAGTAAACCCATACAAAATATAATAAAAATGTATCGCTGAGGCCGTTCACACATAGCGTAAATGCGTTTTTTTTGCAGGTGTTGGCATAAAGAATGCAGCAAAAATTGAATCATCAAAGATGATTGTTATTGCGTAGTTTGGTGCAGATAGAGGCAGAAAACAAAAAACACCGGATTTCTGCAACATATGAACACGGCCTTACATGCACAAAAAAGGAATATGTCATATAGTGAAGCTTATATAAATAAATCTGAGAAAGTTCTGGCTGCTATGAATGAATGAACAGTCTGTTGAACGCCCCTGACTCCAAATGGGTGTGGCTTGGTGTGGCTAGGAGCGTGGTGAAACTTTGCTGCGGCGTGCTGAGCGCACCGCATACTTTATCCTTCTTTCTCCTTTTCCAAAGTTGGAGGTATTGTTCTGGTGATAAAACATTTTCTTTATCCCAAAAATCTGTTGCCTTCATGTTTCCAGCTGACTGCGATACATTAAATTTCTTTTGGGCTCAGGATCAGGGTGGTGGACCCATGTTTCATCTCCCATAATAATTTAAGAATAGACGTCCCCTCCATTTTCTCTAAGTGTGTCTAAATTGCTGGCAACATGTTTTTTGCTCATGGGTCAACATTTGCGTCACCCACCGGGAACTGACCTTTGACATCATGAAAATATCATGAATGATACTGGAAACCGTGTCAACTCAAATGCGTAAATCATGAGCTATGACACTGACTGACCTGATACACTTCCAAAATCATGTCCTCCACCTTTTACTACACATTTCCTCTGAAGATGCTTTGGCAGGTTTCCATGAACAGCGGTCATCTTTAATTCCCTGCCCCATTTAAAGGGAAACTGTCATGTCGTTTTTCATATTAAACCGGCCCCAATTTGTTTTACATGATACAAAGTGCATCACTAACATGGTTTTAAAAAAAAAAAAAATTCCATGTATTTATTTTAATAAAAGAGTTTATAGCCTTAGGGTTCAGTCTCATCAGTCATAAGGACAGCACTTTTGCTGGGATCATTCACTCTTAGTCAAGTTCAGACATGATTATTTTTTGAACTTGGTAATGCCCCCTGCATTGTAATTTACCACAGGGTCTCACAAATACTCCTCTGCTGAGCTTACGGTCACAAGATCGTGACATCACACAGGTCCTGCACACTACTTCTCCAATGCTTGGCTCTGGAGATCAGCAGATGATAAATGGTAATGCAGGACGTGTGTGATGTCATGATTATGTGACCGTAATGGGCGAAGATTAGTAAAGAAGGGGTGTGCAGGACCTGTGTGATGTCACGATTATTTGACCGTAATGGGCGAAGATTAGTAAAGAAGGGGTGTGCAGGACCTGTGTGATGTCACGATTATGTGACCGTAATGGGCGGAGCTCAGCAGAGAAGTGTTTGTGAAGGACCTGTAGTATAATTAATTACAATGCAGGGGTTATTACCAAGTTCAAAAAATACTCATGTTTGAGCTGGACTGACAGTGAATGATCCCTGCAAAAGTGACTCCCCTATGACTGATATGACTGACCCCTTAGGAAGAAAGCATATAAACTCTTATCGAGATAAACACATGTAATTTATTTAAAAAAATACAAAAAAAAGCATGTTCTTGATACACATTGCATCATGTCAAACACATTGGGGCCATTTTAATATAAAAAAACATGACAGGTTCCCTTTAAACGTCTGTGTCTGTTGCTTGTCCGGACATGTCTTAACATGCACAGAAAAGTTCAGCAACACTAAGGCTACTTTCACACATCCGGCTTGAGCCCTGCGGCTCAATCCGGCTGTGCAAGCTATGCAACGGATGCGGTGAAAACACCGCATCCTTTGCATAAGTTTTTCCTTTGCGGCCCGCCCGGTTTTTGCCGCTTGCGGCATGCTACTGAGCATGCGCAGTGGCAAAAACCGCATGCGGCGGCCGAATGCGGTATTTGCCGCATCGCGCCGCATCCGGCATCCATAGGGATGCATTGAGAGATGTGCCGCATCGGCCGAATGCGGCGCGATGCGGTTTTTTTTGCCGCACGAAAAAACGTGCAAGGCAACGTTCCATCCGGCCGCCGCATCGGCTAAATCTGCCGCATGCGGCAAAAACCGGATGGAACGCAAGGCCATGCGGCACAATGCGGCACTAATTAAAGTCTATGCAGGAAAATCGCAACCGGCAGCAAAAAAAAACGGTTGTGATTTTCCTGCAAAGTGCCGGATTGTGCCGCAGAAGAAAAACCGGAGGTGTGAAAGTACCCTGACAGAGCATACTGGGATAGCTAATCTATTCGACACTCCTCGTATATAGTGAAATGCAAAGGGTTAAATTCACAGTGAAATATCAGCATATAAAATGATTTACTGTAGATTTAAAATCAGCACCACAACCAGCCAGTGAATAAAATGTGTTGCAACCATGTCCACCATGCTACCGTACTACTATGGCATGTAAAGGTGACTTTCCATTCTAAAATCCAGATGGCGAATCTGCAGCAGATCTGCTACATGTGAACATATCCAGAATGGGCTTGAGGAATAATAAAATGACAGTTAAAGTACAGGACATAATACATCAATAGAAACAATTTCTGAAACAAACAGTAAGTGGTGCTGCTGAGCTACAATTACAGCTTGTTACAGCAACAACATATTGTTTCTGTAATTCTACTGAATATACAGAATGTGCATTTGATGCACCACCTGACACAAAATATTCCTTATCAGGGGTATCCTTTTAAAGGGTATACATCCCAATATCATAATCCTGTAGGCAGAATATTTGCGTTTCTGAAATAATGTTTAGAAACTAATTTTTTATGTGAAATAAACTACTAATCGACCAGGATGGAGCTGCAGTTTGGATGTTAATAGCTTGCTGCTACTGAAGATGTCCTCCAGTAGTTCTCTTTCCCAGGTCCAGCCCACACAGTAGAACACCCCAATTCTCCTATAGCAGTCTATTATTTCCCCCATGCAGTGTTAGGCTATGTGCGCACGTTGCGTACAGTCACCGCAGAAATTTCTGCAGCGATCTGAAGAGCACATGTGCGCTTTAAATCGCTGCAGAAATGTCCGTAGTGAAAGCCGATCCCATGCGCTCTGCCTGCAGCTCCTCCCATAGACAGAGCAGGGGCTGCCGGCAAAGCGCAGGAAAGAAGTGACATGTCACTTCTTAGAACGCAGCGCTTCGGCAGTAGCCGAAGCGCTGCGCTCTAAAACGCCACGTGCGCACGGCCCCTGCACAATCTCCATAGACTGTGCAGGGGACGCAGGACGCATGCAGTTACGCTGCGCTACAAAGCGCAGTGTAACTGCATGTATTTACGCAACGTGCGCACATAGCCTCATTATGCATGTGAGTCTCTTTCTTTACCAGCCAAAGTATCAGCCACCAAGTGCTTCTGGGAATTGTAGTTTATGAGCATAATTCTTTCCAAAGACAGCCGCACAGTTCAGACATTAAATGCAAGATGGCACAACAAATAATAGACGTTCAACAGTATCCAGTATCTTAAAGCATTGTCCTAGTGTATTTCCCAGTGTTTCCAGGACAAATGAATGATTTTGGAATAACCCCTTTAAGTAGCTATTAATTGTGATACAAATGAACAGGTGTGAATGATTGAGTGCCATAACTACCTATTTTTTGAGACACTGTTAAAGGGAACCTACCACCAGGATTTGCACATATAAAGTAAAGGCGGTGCCATACTGACGCTAGGATAGTTAATAAAAACATTCCATCACTCTCTAGATTGTATGTTTCATTGCAGTAAAACATTTTAGCAAAGGTCCAGAAATTAGTGCAGGGTCCTGTGAGCTGTTGGCGGCGAGCTGCTGTTGGGGTTACGATCTCCTCTTGTCTTGTGACCGTGCACCCTCCCGCAGTGTTTATGAGGGCTGAGGAAGCGAGGGCAAGCATCCGACGCGTCACAAGCCGAAGGACAGTATCTTCAATAAGATGGCGCCGGAGACAGTGGTATGCGTAGGCGCCAACTCTTGCCCCATTTTATTTAAGTGACTGAAATACTTCAAGTGTATACTGCACACGCGCAGGCCATAGTTCTAATAGCTGGCACTATGGGAATTTACTTATACAAAACCACAAAGGGGAGGAATAATATAGGAAGACCAGACGTATTTAGTCCCACCACCATGCACACGACAATCAACTGCTGCACTCATTTCTGGACCTTTGATAAAATGTTTTACTGCAATGAAACATACAATCTTGAAATTGAAGGTATGATATGATTCACTATCCTAGTGCCAATATGGCTCTGTCTTTACTTTATATGTGCAATACCTGGTGGATGGTTCCCTTTAATTTCCTATGTATGGAGCTGTGCTATAGGGCATATGTAACACTCCAGGGGGTCGGGGGGAAAATACTCGTCACCGGGCCGATGAGGATCAGGGGATGTCACGGTTTGCCCTGCCCGGCTACGTGACCCCGAGGTGTACACGGAGGGAGAGGGGTGGTGATGGATGATGGTGTAGGTTGATTTCGTGATGCCACCTGCGGTATGCGGCCAGGGAATTAGCCGCCGCTGCTGTTGCTGTCTTCCGGGATGGATGGTAGTAGCAACCGAGATGTTGTTGCCCCCCCCACAGGTAGAGCAAGCCCCAGGGAGGATAATAAGGGGAGTAGTAATGGCGGGTGCCGAGGCGCGGGGCGGCGGCACCGGGAATGACAGGCGGACACAGTCTCTGTGGGTTCCTGGTGTTTTAATCACAGTTCTTTAAGTAAACCGGTTGTTACTTCTGAATCGCTGCCCACCGCTGTGATGGGCCCCAGCCGATCTCGAGTAATTAGAGGTCACCGCCTGTCTTCCCACTGTGAGTCCTTTCTGGTTGGGGTCCCTCCAATCCTGGTGTATGTGGAATATGAAATGGGTCGCGGGTGTTTCCTGCACTCACCGCAGACCCTGGAATCCTGTGTAGCTGTAGAGAACTGGGCTGAGCTGGATGCTCCAAGCCACGGGTCCTATGGTGCTCCCAAAAGTGTCAGGTAGAAGAGAGTGGACCGAGGTCCCAGTGTGCGTCTCACCCCAAGCTGTGCCCGGGGCTAACTGACTATGTGTGAAGATGCTCCTTCCCTTTTCCCCAAGTGGTGCCCGCTCCCCAGGTGGCTGGCTCAGTGACCAAGAAAGTCCCATGCTGCGTGTTGGCCACCCCCCTATCTACCTCAGGTCATCCCCCCAGTGGGAAGGCACCTGACTGTGTGTGGTTGTGAATGTGATAATCATCAGCGATTAACCTCTCCTTACCCGGGATGAGTACTACATCTTAAAAGAGATGCAGTACCCTGTGGCGACTGAAGCCTCAGGGGTGCCACACATACATGTTCAATATTAGGGGCGTTTATTCTAAAATATAAACAATTCTCTGCTTACGTACAGACCAAAAGACTACAGCGGTGTACATGGCCCAAGTTCCATTCCAAAAGGACATTCCATAGCCCCTTTTTCAGGATCTGTGTGAGGTCCAATGATCGGATCCCACTAATCTACAAGGTATTGTTGCGGGCGAGGGCCGCTGCCGCTTGTGGGGCTTCTCGGATCTGGGTTACTGCTGCGACTCGAGTGGTGACCGGACCCGGGCTTGCACGGCCGTCCGTCCTTACAACCATCGTAAAGGGGGTATTTACAGGGGATTTTGTCTGTGACGCCAACCGTTCGTTGCGGTGAGGGATGGTGACACTGACGCTGCCTGATGATGGGGCGCCCGGGGCTGGTGGAACGGAGCAGCTAGATGGGATCCCCTCCACGGGTAGGGGAGGTGTAGCCCTGGGGCCCTGTGTCAGTACACGGGAGTGATGGCTGCTGGAGGTGGCACGCCGGATTGGAACGGGGGTCAATGGTGTACTCACGATTCAGTAATTGCACACAAGTCCAGTAGTAAACCAAGTTGCCAGTAGCCGGCTGCCGTTGGAGGGTGTATTCTGGTCCCACACCCTGGTTAGTGAACAGGTGTCCCTTCTTCCTGCATGTTATGTTTGTCTCTCCTGTTGGACAACTTTGCATGGAATGGAGAAGTCCACTCCCAGTTCTGTATGTATTTGGGAGCTGTGGCCCGTGAAATCTGACCCTTGGGATCTCTGTGGGTTCTGACGGACACCCTATCCCCGGGGTTGGGCTTCCGTTTCGCTCTCTGGGCTTTGGGAGAACAAGGCCTGAAACCTCGTCCTCTGCTGGTGAATTAACAAGGGGGCTTGCAACCTTCCTCGTCCTAGGGTCCAGGCACCCCGACTGTGCACGGCCTCCAGACCGTATTCCCGCTGTCGGCACCAGCAGGCTATGACCCTGCCCCGGTCCACTTTAGGTCTCCCGCGACCGGATCTCCGTCACCTGTGGCCCTGCTCACTGTCTGCCACCTAGCCGGGTAGTCCAGGGGCCCCTACACCTGACTACACTGCACAGTCTCCACTTGACTTCCACTTCACAACTGTCAAAAACTGATCTGTTCTCATTCACCTCCTCCACTTGACTGTACTTCACTTAAAGAGGTGGTTCACCCATATTTGTTATTGTCTAGTTCGATATTATATTGAGAAACAATGTTTCTCTCAGATACCTTGTGTCGGCAATAGTGCCTGTGAGAGGCGCTATTGCAGACCACTGTTCCCGCTCCAGTGAAGTCACCGTCAAGTGCTGCACACGTCACATCCGTGCAGCCAGCAGCGGTGTTTTATTACTGTCACATCCCATGTGCTCCCTGCTCCCTCACAGCACAGAGCGTCGCGTCTCTTGTTTGCAGCGTTCTGCTGTGAGGGAGGAGAGAGGAGGGAGAAGGGAGCAGTGAGCAGATGGGCTGTGACAGCGGTGAAACACCGCTCACAGCTCAGAGTCTGGAAGAATGCAGCCGGCTGCACGGATGTGACATGTGCGGCACTTGTCGGTGACGTAACTGGAGCGGGAACAGCGGTCTGCAATAGTGTCTCTCACAGGCACTATTGCCAACATAAGGTATTTGAGAGAAACATTGTTTCTCAATATAATATCGAACTAGACAATAAAATATATGGGTGAACCACCCTTTTAACTTGAACCTGAACTCACTGGTTCCCGCCCCTGACACCTCAGGACCCCTAGGTGGGCGTTCTCATCCTCCTGATCCCGCCCACTGGTGTCTCCTTATTATCATGAGGGGGTGGCTAGGCTTTAATGACTGTGTGTTGTACTTGACTGTGGGTTTCTGGTGGTAACAAGGAGGAAGTACACTTTTGTGACTACCTGGTTTTGCCAAGGCGTCACAGTAGCACCTATGTTTTGGATAAGTTTTAACTTAAAATTATTCACTCCAACATTTTTTTTATTGCATTATCCGTTTGATACCATACCAGTAACCTGTGGTCAGTGCTTTGCTACTGCCCTGCTCCTATCCTGGTCCACATGAGCGCGGTTGTGACTAGCTGGCTCACTCCAGAGAGTGCTGTGTAACCGGAAATCACTTTTGCAATGTAAAGGGTACTTTACACGCTGCGACATCGTTAGCGATCTCGTTAGCGATGTGACACGCCAGATCGCAGATGTGATCTGCCGAGATCGCACATGTGACCGGCGCTATAGAAACAACCTATGTGCAATCTCGAGATCGCTAGCGATGTCGCAGCATGTAAAGCACCCCTAAGTCTATGAGACTTAGAATAAGGCTCTCATACGCTTAGATTAAAGGGTGCTTTACACGCTGTGACATTGCTAGCGATTACTAGCGATGTCGAGCGCGATAGCACCCGCCCCCGTCGTTCGTGCGACATTTGGTGCTCGCTGCCATAGCGAACATTATCGCTACGGCAGCGTCACAGGCACATACCTGGTCTGCGACGTCGCTGTGACCGCTGAACAATCCCTCCCTCAAAGGGGAGGTGCGTTCGGCGTCATAGCGACGTCACTGAAGCGTCACTAAGCGGCCGGCCAATAGAAGCAGATGGGCGGAGATGAGCGGGACGTAACAACATCCCGCCCACCTCCTTCCTTCCTCATTGACGGTGGACACAGGTAAGGAGATGTTCGTCGTTCCTGCGGTGTCACACATAGCGATATGTGATGCAGCAGGAACGACGAACAACATTGTACCTGTGGCAGCAGCGATATTAAGGAAAGGAGCGACGTGTCAACGATCACCGTTTTTGAATGATTTTGCGATCGCTGATTGTCGCTACTTGGTGTCACATGCTGCGATGTCGCTACCGGCGCCGGATGTGCGTCACTGACGACGTGACCCCGATGATATATCGGTAGCGATGTCGCAGCGTGTAAAGCACCCTTAAGAGAGAAAATAATGGTTCTCTATGGGAGTCACCAAGAAAGAGCAGCACTCACAAGATGGAGTAGAGACCAGAGCAGTACTGGAAACAGCAGAAACGACCACTAAGTATTTTAATCCACTCGCTCAACATACATTACTGATGGCTGACAAATGTTAAAATAAAAAAAAAATATTGGTAATAAAACTTTATAGGGACTCTTCCTTATTCCTGACAAATGCTGTTAAAGGAAATCTCTGAATTGAGTTATGCAGCACATGGTATCACAAGTTCCACTCCCTTATAATTAACTAATAAAGAAAAACAAACACAAGAATTGTGGAAAAATTAGGCTGTGGTGTTTATTAAGGGATTACCAAAATTCAAAATTATCAATAAATATATAAATACATAAATTACATAAAACCACAAAGTCCATTAACATAAACTGAATATCCAACTCCACCCAGAACTAACTGGGTGATTATCCCACTAATAAACAGCACGACAAGCCTAAGAGCACTGTCCAAAGGGATGGGAGGGCGGGTGCTTCTTTCTTCTTCGTCCAGCGGCGACTAACAGCTGATGCCGCCAAAACAGGTATTAAATAGTGTTCCAATTCCCGCACTTTTTATTGATAGCCAATGAGATTCAAATACAAGCCCTCTCTAAACCAAACGGGCCAAACCAGACAAAACCAGCTCGTGGCAGCCTTACCACAGCTTAACTCAAAAATGTAACCCTTTCTGGACTTCCAGAAGAAAAACAAAACCTCATACTAAATAACCATAAAAAATTGACTAGCAAAGGGGGGATCTGTGCGACCATGTGTCCCCCAAGCTAGGTCGCTATGGGGGGCCCTGACATGGTAGCACAAGTTCCACTCCCTTATAATTAACTAATAAAGAAAAACAAACACAAGAATTGTGGAAAAATTAGGCCGTGGTGTTTATTAAGGGATTACCAAAATTCAAAATTATCAATAAATATATAAATACATAAATTACATAAAACCACAAAGTCCATTAACATAAACTGAATGTCCAACTCCACCCAGAACTAACTGGGCGATTATCCCACAAGCCATGACGCGAAGAGTCATGCCCCCCCCCCAAAAAAAACCACAGCCATTTCTCGATAATGGATTGAATCCCAACATTGAAAATGTCAAGCCCAATGTCTGATAAGTGAATTAAATCCGACCGAAAAATGCCCGGAACAAAACCTTCTAAATCCACGTGTCTAAAAGAAAAACCCCCCAACCTGAACATAAACCTACACATAGACCTATTAACCCTTTTTCTGACCTTCTCTAGGAACCTATACTCCTTATTGGACCATGCTAACCGAGGGACAATCTCTGAAAAAATAAAAACCGTACCCGGAAACCAAATTTTAAACAACGCGAAATCAACGCGCATTTCTGACAACAAAACAAGAGTCCTGATTTTACCCAAATCATTTCCTCCAACATGGATAATAATAGCATTAGGACTAGGCTTCAGAGCAACTAACTTTTTTAACCTAAACTTTAAATTCCTCCAAGATAACCCTCTAAACCCGAACCACATTACTTTTAACTGTTGAGAATTAAATGATAAGTTCAAAGTGTAGGTTCTCTGTGATGCCCTCTTCTGGGCCCAGAAGATATATGAATGTCCCAAAATCCATACAACTAAAGGACCTAAGAGAACAGAAATTAATTTAAATAAACAATTTTGGACGTACATATAATGTGTATCTGTTTGACTCCCATCTTCCTAACCTCTTAATTTCTCTTGCACCTAGACCTACTCTAGCTGCTTCAGAAGCAGCTCCAATCCTAAAAGAATGCGAAGTAATCTTAAACTCACCTAAACCTAATTTAAAAAGACAGCTCTTTAAAACAAAATTAAATTGAAAAATTGTCGTTGGAGTAGAGTCCTTATGGAGAAAAAGCACACCTTCCCGATTAGACCTTACTCCAAGCCAATTCCGAGCATTGAGAACTGGACAGATAAAACTACCAGGAATTTCATTTAATTTTATAAAACACCCTTTACCTGCTTGGTCCGTCTTCGATCTCCTGAGAAAAATTAATAATGATGAGTTTACAAAACTTAAATCTTCTACAAGAATACCAGCATGGACAGATTTATTTGGGGAAACCAACTCCCCGATGCGAAATGCACAAAAAAATGCTAAAACAAAAGCAGTTTGAAATAAACAAACCTCATAAGCATCCCTACAAACTGAGGGTAAAACCGTCCATAGTCTCTCAAGCAAACTAAACGAAATTGGATGCCTCCCATCCGGCTTAAATACCATCCTCTTATAACCTTTCAAAAACTGCTTCACCGGAAAATAACTAACTAGAGTAAGGTAACCAGCCAGCTTTAGAAAAAAATGAAACACCAGCCAATAGTTTTGTAATAGCAGAGAATGACCACTTCTTACCCATTAAGCTATTAACTAACAACAAAATTGTACGTAAATTATCAACATAGCAATCCACACCTAAAACATCACAAAACCCCGACCAGACTCTCCATGCAGCTGAGTAATCAGCCCATGTTCTTGGAGCCAACGATCTTTCAATATACACAGGCATCAAGTCCAAATCAGATCCCACAGGTGCCGAGGACATGCCACCCCTTCCACTTCGGCGTCCGGAATCAGAGCCCGAAAATCCTCTAACTGCAGATGAGAAAGAAAGATAGCTGCCTCATTGTTCATCCTACAAACATGCCGAGCTTTCACCCAAATATTCCTCTTTAAGCAAAACAACACTAAATGCCGTAATAACCTTGCCGCCCAAATACACTTTGAAGACAGTGTATTAATAGCAAAAACCACTCCTTGGCATTCGGAAAAAAGTAAAATCCTCATATTCTGTAAATCGAAACCCCAAACCACAATAGCTACAACAATAGCAAATAACTCCAGTACGACCCTATTATCCAAAACGCGACTATCAACCCAAACGCTATTCCACCTCTCTGCTGACCAAGCTCCCTTAAAAAAACAACCATAGCCAACCTCAGCCGAAACACCAGTAAATAGCTGTAACTGCTCAGATGAAACAAAAGCTTGCTGCATACAGCTACACCCATTAAAGGTTTGCAAAAATTCTGACCATATAAACAAATTTTCCTTCAAGTCTTTAGTCAAACGAACATGCGCACCTGGAGAAATCAAACCTTTAGTGGCCTCGTAAAGACTTCTAGAAAAAACACGACCCATCGGAATTACCCGCAAAGCGAAGTTCAGAAGACCCAATAAAGACTGTAGCTCTTTCAAAGTAGTCTTATTCTTGGATAACAACAAACCCAGAGCTGACCTCAGCTTAGGTACCTTCTCTTCTGGTAATCTACACTCCAACCGCCTAGAATCCACGGTAATTCCTAAAAATTCCAAACAATAGCAAGGACCCACAGTCTTTTCCTCTGCCAAGGGAATACCAAACCTAGAACAAAAATCTATAAACCTATTCAACAAAACCAAACAAGAACTATCAGACGCACTACCTACAAACAAAAAATCATCTAAATAATGCAAAACCCCTCCCTTAACCAAACCAAAACTAACGCACTAATGAATAAAAGTAGAAAAAGCCTCAAAATAATAAGAAGATAAAGTAAAACCCATTGGTAAACACATATCAAAATAATATTCTTCATTAAATTGAAAACCTAAGGAATTAAAACCTTCAGGCTTCACAGGCAAAAGCCTAAAAGCAGACTTTATGTCTGCTTTAGCTAATAAAGCGTTAACCCCTTGACTCCTGATCAAATCAACTGCTTGATCAAAAGAGGTGTAATTGACTGATGACCTTCATTTATCAACATCATCATTCAACGACGCCCCCCTAGGAAAAGAAAGATGATGAATCAATCTAAATTCTCCTAACTCCTTCTTAGGCACAATGCCCAATGGAGACAGTCTAAAATTTTGAAAAGGAGGGGATTCAAAGGGGCCTGCTATTCTCCCCAATTGAATTTCCTTCAGAATTTTTTCTTGAACCACTTCTTTATGTCTAACCACAGACACCAAATTATTGACCCAAATGCAACCTACTCCCAGAAATTCAGGAACCTTAAAACCCTCATTAAAACCTAATGAGATTAAATCAGCTTTCTCCCGATCTGGGTACAGATCGAGCCATGGCTGCATGTTTACCAGCCTCACTGGCGTCGATGCTCTTGAAAAGCATATCCTTTGCGCCAGTTTGTTGCTGGGATTGAGCAATGCGCTTGTAGCATTTGGACATGGAATGAGTGCCCCCACAGAAGGAGCTCTCATGCCGAAATCTACAGTTATTAAGCCACTTACAAGCGCCTTCATTGAAAGCAAAGCAAACACCCTTCTTGCTAGAACTCTGCTGTACTGAATAAGGTTGTCTGACCCCTTGGTTTCTCAATGGAAGCATCAGATTAATCCATAATCCAACGTCTTTAACACCCCATTTCATGGAAGGGTGCACAGACAATTTTTGTCTAAATGACTCATCATACATGAGCCAGGCCATACCGCCAAAATTGCGATATGCCTCTAAAATGCTATCAATATGCTGAAAAAGGCCACTACAGCAGCCCGGGGACCTTTCACCCAAAACAGCAGAGTAAATGCAAAAGGCTTGCAACCAATTAAGAAAAGACTTGGGAACAGTACGTTTCCTGTCTTCATCATTTTTTTCATCTTTTTTCTCACTCCTAACTGGGTCTCTACCAGCAGGGAGCAAAGAAAAGACATCCACATATTCCTTATTCCAAATGCGCTCTTTTAGAGCAGCATTTAGATGAAAGCCCAAAGGGGACATGTCACAAGTTAAAGCTTCCTTTAAACATGAATCAGCAACACCCACTGCTCTAATTGGAACAACAGGCTCACTGATCACATTCAAAGGAACCCTATTCACATTAACCTCCCCTAAAACCTGCTTAACAATCTTCCTAAACTCACATAACATACTAACATTAAATGGTAAACAAGCAGTATCATGAGAAAACTCACCATCCTTGGCGATCAACGCAGGATGGGCAGCGATGCAGGGATCTTCAGTGCTCCCAGCCTCCTCCTGAGGCGAGCTAGTAGCCTGCCAGGCCACAGGGGACCCGCTTCCGACCTCCTCTTCATCAGACGACCCCATCCTTGATCTCCACGCTGCTGCTGCGGCCACTTCTGGACAAGCTCTCCGCTCCGGCGGATAGTCCAAAGCTCTTTCGCCGGTTGCAGCAGCTCCCTGGGCCGCCGCTGCGCTTTTACGGCAGCGGCAGCTAGATGTCTCAGCCGAGCGCCGCCATGTTGACTCGTCGCACGACTCAGGATGATGACGTGTGACCTCGCGAGATCTCGGGATTCCTCTCACCGGGGGCGGCGACTTCCTCCTCTGCGACGACTTCCTCCTCAGCGGTGACCTCCTCCTCAGCGACAGCCTCTTCCGATTCACTGAAGATGGCGGCGAGTAGACCTCACGACCTTTCCTCCGCCTCTTCTCCGGAACGCCGCTCCCGACAGCCGAGGGATCCGACACCAACACTAGCGGGACTGCTGCTCCAGCCGACTCCAACGCCGAACCCGCTGATTCCGACTGAATAGCATCTTGACCCGACGCCTGCAAGCAACTCCGCAGCCAGTCTTCTCCTCCGGCCTCCGATGCCCTCTTCAGCAGCTGATCGAGGAGCTTCTCCATCTGCTTCTTTCTTCTTCGTCCAGCGGCGACTAACAGCTGACGCCGCCAAAACAGGTATTAAATAGTGTTCCAATTCCCGCACTTTTTATTGATAGCCAATGAGATTCAAATACAAGCCCTCTCTAAACCAAACGGGCCAAACCAGACAAAACCAGCTCGTGGCAGCCTTACCACAGCTTAACTCAAAAATTTAACCCTTTCTGGACTTCCAGAAGAAAAACAAAACCTCATACTAAATAACCATAAAAAATTGACTAGCAAAGGGGGGATCTGTGCGACCATGTGTCCCCCAAGCTAGGTCGTTATGGGGAGCCCTGACAAAGCACAGGGTTTGCATGATTGCCATGGCATTTCAGAGAAAACATAATATGAAGATCCGGCTGGGAATCATAAGGAGAGACAAGATGAAACCAATGTGGTCCAACCCAGATTATCCTCACCCTGCTGCAGATGACTGACCGGTCTCAGGGACTGACACACTCCCTGCCAAATGCCAGTACATGTTAAACTCTCAGAGATTGAAAGCAGGATTTAGCTAGTTAACAGGTGCCGGTAGATCTCTGATTCACCCGCACTTGTTAGAGGCACATATCGGCTGATCAGATCAACTGATATGTGCCGCGAATCAGTGCGAGCCCCTATCAAAGGGAAATACACAACCTTTGATGTACATTATAGGTCGTGAAGAGGATAATGGGACTCAGTACAAATGGACTGTTCAAACCAAGTACAGGCGATCAGTGCACCCTTGGCATGGCCAAACATTTAACTGCTGTTTTCCACTTGTTTTCCATCTATGTTCGCCATTCTTTGGTTCCTGTAAAGTCAGAGCAGTCAATCAAAGAGGAGGGGCAGAGGAGAAGGATAAAAAAAGAGGGAAAAACAAGCAGATGGGAAGATGCACTTAAATGTTTGGCCCCACCATGATGCACCGGGCATCTGTGCTTGGCTTGAACAGTCATTCTGTGCGGACAGACTCTCTTTATGGAGTAGAAGACAGATGGAATATTGTATGACTGCAGGATCAGATTACATGGAATTTGTTTATAATTTGTTGTCATGGATACACATAGGTCTGCATAGTAGCTGAAGGAACAACATTTTAAAAAGCTTTTCTAGGAGTTAATTTTGACTAAACAATCCAAAAATAATCTTAACACTTTTTAATGTATTAATGTACCCACAGATTCCAATGGGGGTGATGTGACGCACTCCTCTTCCAGTGAAGTTGTATTTCACATACTGAATGTCAGTTTTGTCTGGGCTGGTTTCCTCCTCCAATATGCATGTCATCATGTACATGGGCTGATTGAAGTGTTATTGCTCACAGCACATGTGTGATACATACACAGTGTACTCATGTACAGTAAATAACATCCAGTCAGTCTAAGATTAGCAGGTAAACTGCAGACTGGGAACTGTAGGTCAAGGTAGAATTTACACTCAAAAACTGTACGTTTCTAATAAAATCAAATGGTCCATACCAGGAAAATTCAGTGCTGAAAAAACCCTGGAAAACTCTTAATTAGGTATATTCACCTATCCCATGGATTGGAGGGCCCAGATTTCATTCCTGAGTAGAGGGTCCGAAATGCCCTTTTAATGGAGCAGTGACTGCATCTATTTACTGGCTATCGCTGACAATCCTATAAAGAATGAATAAGTGGACAGCAATCATGCTCAGCCACTTCTCCATTCTGATGTCATGCTTGCCCGGTAAGACAAGCATGGCAGGAGCGTTCAGACCTACGTGCGTCTGACGCGCAACAAAACACAACAAATAAAGGGGACACCGGGGGATACAATAACAGCGGGGGGCCCTGGAACTAGTGAGAGGGGACGGTGGGACACCTCCTATCCTCACCTGCAGTTGTCCCTATTCTCCTAGCCAGTCCCTATACAGTGTCCGCAACTGTCGCCAAACAGGAACCTGAGACCCTGAGAAGACCCTATTGATGCCCTAACTAGTGGAGGGCAGGTGAGGTACACTAGACCCCACCGCCGCACTAACCAACTAACAAGGTAAGGTAAGACAAATGGGGAAAAAGCAACAAAAAGGATAAAGCCTGATAGCAGGAAACTTCCTCAGGATAACTTTCCTCCAAGGTGGCCAGAGACCAAATTACTTTGTATCTTCAGCAGGGATTGCTGGGTAACACAACTATTTAAACCTGAAGGGTGTGACTACAAAGTAAGTGCAGCTGAAACACTCAGCTAGGAACTGCTCAGAAAAGCTGCAAAAGAAAAACTGACATTTCACCACAAAGAGAAACAATTCCATTTAAATGTAGAGTGCCAGATGAGAAGCTCCAGTCCAAAGACTCACTGGTCTCTAAAAACAGAGAGACAAACATGACATCTGAGGGGGCATTTCAGACCCTCTCCTCAGAATCAAGATCAGGCACCTACCAATGCGCAAGTTATCTCCTATACTTGGATTGGCAGCCCATCGCCCCATGTAAATAAGGCATATGCTATCAGTCTATGGAGGTCTGCTAGTACTTGGAGAGGTGCAATTCTAGAGACAGGACAATCCTAATTGAGTATACCTTGTCGCGATGGAATGACTTTTACACTCTTTTCATCAAATAACATATAATAGTAAACGTTATTTGAATGTACTATTACTATTTATTTACTCACTGTACTTACTGCAGGGTATTGGCTCATAGTTTGTTGCTAGCACATGTGATAAAAACAATGTGATGTAAGGGGAAAAAACAATTGTATTATAATCATTTATTTATACAGCATCATTGGTTCTATGCCGCTGGACATGAGAAGAGGGTTACATACAAAATGCAGATATAAGTTACAGTAAACAAACCAACAATATCAGACTGGTACAGAAGGGAGACTCTGCGCTTGTGGGCTTACAGGCTACAGGATAATGCGGATGGAGACAGTAGGTTGGAGGTTAGCAGCAGCTCCGGTGGGGATGAGGTGGTAGCAGGGTCATTGCAGTCAGCAGTAAGCTTTCTTCAAGAGATGGGTTTTCAAGTTCCATTTGAAGGATCCGAATATGGCAAATAGTCAGACGGATTGGGTCACCGAAATCCAGAGGATGGGGGATACTCAGGAGAAGTCTTGGAGACAATTGGTGAGGACAAATAAAGGCCCTGTCACACACAGAGATAAATCTGTGGCAGATCTGTGGTTGCAGTGAAATTGTGGACAATCAGTGCCAGGTTTGTGGCTGTGTACAAATAGAACAATATGTCCATGATTTCACTGCAACCACAGATCTGCCAAAGATTTATCTCTGTGTGTGACGGGGCCTTAAGTGTGGAGTTGAGAAAGAGATCTTGAGAGAACCGGAGATTACGTGATATTAGATATTCAGGAGATTTGTTCGGAGTGATATGAAGGATACACATTATAGACGGCTGTGTAAGTCAATGTCAGTAGTATGAACTGGATACATTGGGGAATTGGGAGTCAATGAAGGGATTTGCAGAGGGGGGAAGTGGAAAAGTAACGAGGAGAGAGGTTGATTAGTCAGGCTGCTAAAGGGGTATTCCCATCTCCAGTATCCTATCCCAATATGTAGAAGGTGTAATAAGATTATTACCGAATACCTACCCATGGTGGTGTGGCTAGAGCCACAGCAGCAGCGGATACCACTGACATCTCTCCACGCCACCAATGCAGGCAGTTTCACTAACGGCAGCACTTTAAATTGATGAAGGTGTGCCTCAAGACCGAAACGTCTTTCATTTTTGTCTACTGGAATTGCTGCACAAATAAAATCTCACCTGATGAAATAGTGTTGAGTGTACCTTTCTTTTTTATTATACATTGAACTACGTCTCAATTTTGAGGTAAATGTCCATATGGACACTAAATTGGCGCCATATAAGCAAGGAATATAAATAAACATACTTTCATATTTTTTGGGAGGACAAAAAACGTGATCAATTACATTGTTTTGTACATTAAAAAAAAGCAGTAAGATGGATGGACTGTACGCAAGTCTCTTGACCCGAAATTGAAAACCTCATATATGCATAGGAGACTGTCAAGTTTGGGTCACAAGACACATGGAGCACCGATGTGTGAATGTAGTGAAATCTCAGTGAATCTGGTGAATCTGACCGACTTTATGTCTGGTACATTGTGCACCTTTTGCACTATTTCATAAATACATGGTTTTGTCAAAAATCTGCTTTTCATAAGCACGAAAATAAAACAGTATAATTAATTCCAACTGAAACCTAGGCAGATAAAAGACATAGCTTTATGTATGTGATCAGTGGACAGGCATACTGAGAAACCAGTTGGGGGTTTCTTCTGACAGAGTGCTATAACAGGGCTTGAGGCTGCATCTCCTGGGATTCAGCCTCTGCCATTCACTCAATAAGTGGCGTTATGCCAAGCCGGTGAGGCCTGACCATCTGTATGCATCAGTGTATGTGTTACCATTTGTATTGGTGTATCCTAACTTACAAACTATCACCAAAAACAATAAGGGCCACATCCTGAACTTATCTGGCAGCAGCACGAAGCCGGCTGAGAACACAATATAAAGACCATGTTAGAATATAACAAGATCTCATTCTAACTTCCTGATTGTATACTTGGATTATCAGTTGCAGATTCTTCAGAAGTATAAATTTACTGCATCCATAAAAGTCTCAATCCAAAACACATGTTACTGCCAGCAATATGTTTACCCCAACTGCATATGCTCACAGTTTATCTCTTTCTTCCTTGAGATAAAGGCGGCATACACGTAGGCCTTCATTTATACAGTGGATGTAAAAAGTCTACACACCCCTGTTAAACAGACAAGTAAAAAAAAAAATCATACCAAGGCCCCTTTCACACGTCAGTGATTCTGGGACGTTTGTGCTTTTTTTTAAACGTACCAGAATCACTGACATACGCAGACCCATTATAATGAATGGGTCAGCTCACACGTCAGTGATTTTTCACTGCACGTGTCTCCATGCGGCGTACCCGCGTGTGCGTGATTGCCGCACGGAGACATGTCCATTTTTTTCTGGCATCACTGATGTTCCACGGACCACGCAGTGGTGTGGTCCGTGAAACACGTGCCAGAAAAAAACGTGCATTTAAAATAATAAACATTTTAACTCACCCGGCTTCAGCCGCGCTCTCTGCAGCCCATTCTCCCTGCTGCTTCTGAGCCGGCTCATTACTGTCGCGCATCTTAATGATGCACGACACAGCCGACCCGGAAGCAGCTGCTGCGGGGGTCACCGCCGGCCGGATGCTGCATCGCGGGAGGATTCAGCACCATGGAGAGCGGGAGCGCGCACAGGTGAGATCTCTAAGTGCAATCACGGGCCACGGAGAACAGAGCCCGGATTGCACTTAGACAACCCACGTGTGCCGTGAATCACAGCACACGCAGGGACATGTGCGTGTTTTACACGACAGTGAAAAACGTCACTGTTTTTCACTGACGTGTGAAACGGGCCCAAGAGGAATTTTTTTCACCTTTAAAGAGAACCAATCAGCAGGATTTTCCTATATAACCTAAAGCCAGTGCTATACTGGCACTATCATGCTGATTCTATACATACCTTTAGTTGTCAGATTGGATGTATAGGTTTTGAAATACAAGCAAGTAAAGTTACAGAAATGTACAGCTTTATGATTGGCAGCAGCTGCCGAATAGCTAATATGTGGGTGGGATTTTTCTATCTATTCCCACCTCGTCTGCTGCCTGTCCTCTGTAGATGTTAGGGGTACTTTGTACACTACGACATCGCAAGCCGATGCTTGCAATGCCGAGCACGATAGTCCCCACCCCAGCTGCGATCTCTTGTGATAGCTGCCGTAGCAAACATTATGGCTACGGCAGCTTCACATGGACTTACCTGCCCTGTGACCCTACGTCACACGGCAGGCGGCCAATAGAAGCGGAGGGGCGGAGATGAGCGGGACGTAAACATCCCGCCCACCTCCTTCCTTCTGCATAGCTGGCGTGAGCCGCAGGACGCAGGTAGGAGATGTTCCTCGCTCCTGCGGCTTCACACACAGCGATGTGTGCTGCCGCAGGAACGAGGAACAACATCGTAACATCGGTCCTTCCGAAATTATGGAAATGACTGACGCTACACCGATGATACGATTTCGGCGCTTTTGCACTCGTTAATCGTATCAAAAACCTGTTCTGGTCCCTATCTTATAATAATGTTCCTCGTTCTGGCCCACATCCTGGTAAAAATATTTCCCCATACTGCACGATGGCTCAGTAATTAGCACTGTAGCTTTGCAGTTCTGGGGTCTGGGTTCAAATCCCACCAAGGTTGACATCTGCAAGGAGTTTGTATGTTCTCTGTGTGTTTCCTCACACACTCCAAAGACATATTGATAAGGAGTTTAGATTGTGAGCCCCATTGGGAACAGCTATGATAGTGTCTGTAAAACGCTGCAGAATATTATGCCATTATATAAGCAAATCATATTACATTAATCCTGTATATCATTATAATGTCAGCCTTTCCAACTCTGCTGAATCCTCCTGCTGCTGGTGAGTTTCACATGGCTATAGGGAGGCAAGGCCTGACTCTGCAGGAATTTAACCCCACGGTGACCGGCAGAGTTTAGGTTCCCTATCCGATCTCCTTGCAGCAGGGGCTTGATAAGGCAGCTCCAACCATCACTCCTCACACTATCTAGGTTTTAGTTCTCTCCTGCCTAGATAACTGCAAGGTACTCTCTGTATTATCTCACCTGTTACTGACCCAGATTGTTTACCTATCCTGTCTGATCTCTCTGCTTCTGACCCCGACTTATATTCCGAACCTGTGCTGGCTGCCCTGACCTTGGACCATCTGACTACACCTCTGTCTAGCACTCCTGTACTTCGTACATCTGCCATGACCCGTCAGTGATCTGCTGGAGTCCCGGGGACTGCCCTGTGCCCACGCTGCGGAAAATGCGCGGATTTTGCCGCGGATTTCTCGCGGAAAAGCCGCAGATTTTCCAGAAATCTGCAGCACAGCTACTCCCCAGCCATTTCTATGGCATTTGGGAAATGCTGTGCCCACACTGCAGATTTTTCCGCAGCGGAAATCGTGTGGATTTTCGTGCGGAAAAATCTGCAGCATGTCAATTAGGCTATGTGCCCACGCTAGAATGTCCCTGCGGATTTTTTTGCCTGAAAATCCGCGACTTTCGCGGCAAATCCGCACCCGCGGATTTGCCGCGGATTTGCCGCGGATTTACCGCGGATTTGCCGCGGATTTTGATGCGGATTTTTTTTTTTTTTTTTTTCCCATTCAAAGCCAAAAATCCGCACCAAATCTGCACCAAACAATTGACATGCTGCAGATTTTTCCGCATCAAAATCCGCGGCAAATCCGCCGCGGAAAAATCCGCAGCATGGGCACAGCATTTCCAAAATGCCATTGAAATGGCTTGGAAGTGCTGCTGCTGCAGATTTTCGGCAAATCCGCGGTAAATCCGCGGCAAAATCCGCGGTAAATCCGCGGTAAATCCTGTAGCGTGGGCACATAGCCTTATTGTTGCGGATTTTCGTGCAGATTTTGCCTATTCAATTGAGTTAAAAAAAATTCGCAAAATCCGCAACAAAATCCGCGTCAAACCTGCATCAAATCCGCATCAAATCGGCACAAAATCCGCACCTATGAAAAGGTGCGGATTCTGGGGGAAAGCTGCGGATTTTGATGCAGAAAAATACGCAGATACAGAGTCCCGTGGGCACATAGCTGGTGTCTTCCTGCAGCCCAGCCTATCCTCACCACAAGAGGCTCTATGGAAGACTCGTAGACACTTACCCTCCAAGGTAAGCCCGGCCTGTGGCATATAGGTCCACAACCCACCAGCATTACACCCCTTCCTTTAATCATGTTGCTTCTAGTGATGGGCAGTTCGGCTCTTTTTAGTGATGCAGTTCCCATGGCTCTGCTCACCAAAAAGAGCTGACTTTTTCGGATCGTTCATGGATCCCTATTAAATATGTGTTTTCCCCAGGTGAACACATATTTAAGGTTATGTTAACTCTGCCTAAACCACACCTACCCACTGTTAAATCCCACCCACTCACAACGGGCCAATTAAATTGCTGAGTGGGTGAGGTTTTGCTCAGGTGGGTGGAGTTTCACCCACCAAACACCCAAATTTTATGCCCAGTGAAATCTGTTAAGAGAATTTAGTGGCTCTCACTGGGCATCCGGCTCCTGTCAGTCACAGCAGGGAGTCGGATCATTTGCATCCGACACATCACTACTTGCTTCCATCCTGTAATAATTTCCTCTGTCCTGGGTGCCTTGTTTTAATAATGTCCCCCATTTCTGGCCTCATCCTATAATAATATCCACCGTCCTGGCCCCATCCTGTGATAATGTCCCCTGAACTGGTCCCATTGTGTCATAATGTCCCCCATTTCTGGACCCATCTTGTAATAATATCACCCATCCTGTAATAATGTCCTTTATGTCCTCTGGCCTGTCCCCATCCTGTAACAATGTCCTCTGTCATTGGCCGCTCTCTTTAGTAATGTCCTCTGCCCTGGCTTGCATCTAGTAATAATGTCCCCTGTCTTAGGTCTCTTAATGTAATAATGTCCCCGGTCCTGGACCCTTTTTTAATAATGTCCTCTGTCTTGGGCCCCATGATGTAATCATGTCCCCTGACCTTGGCTTCTTCCTACAGTATAATAATGCCCCCTGACCTGGGCTCTTCCCTGTAATAATGCTCCTTGTCCTGGACCCCTTCCTGTAATAATGTCTACTACCCTGGCCCTTTCCTGTAATAATGTCCACTGTCTTGGGTCCCTTGGTATAATAATAATAATATATAATGTTCTCTATACTGATTATTTTCTTTAATAATGTTTCCCATTCTATAATAATGTTCTCCATCCTGGCACTTTTCTCTAACACATTTAAAAAAAATTCTGATTACCTGTCAACGCTCCTGTGGTGAGTAGGTGTCACACCGGGGCAAGAGAATGGCAGTTGTGTGAAAGCCAGAGAAGATGTAGTGGAATACACTGGTGATAGGGAGAGGGGAGAGGTGTCACCACCTCACACTCACCTGTGACTGATTTCTGAGCTCGCCAGCATTCCTAGACAAGTCTTTCCCCCTGTGCATCATCATGTGCCTAGGCCCTTGCTGAATCTGAACTTACTATTGAGTAGATCAACAAGACACTAGTCCCACTACTACAGTAAAAAAAAAGTAATACAAATTGGGTAGCGAAAGACAAAACAAATAACATTCCCAGGTTTCTTCAGCAGGAACCTTCACAGCTGCAATTGAAACAACACCCCAGCTACTCCAGACACAGCCTCCTTCCAAATGGTTAGTATAAAGATTCTATCACCAGCATGGAGTAAAGCCAGGAGTTGGTAAATATAGCAGAAGGGTTTGATGACAAGATGCCGCAGCTGTAATTAAGGCTATGACTAATCTCAGCTAAAAAGTAAAGAGTCCTTAACCCTTTTAGCATCAAATGAAAGTAAATCCACTCCAACACAAGATGTAACTTCCAGACGCTATACGCACTCGTGACAGTAGCATCCACTTGCTGCTCCATAGCTGAAGCAGGTGGGTGACATGCCTACATCAGCTGCCGGCCCTGGATAGGCTGGTGGTGTTGTATAGTGATTGCGGTGTAGGGGACTGGCGGCTATTTGCATCACAATACATTTCAGCTGAATCAGTGTCCGAGGGTACACATTCAGCTGCAAATTCCACTGGTGTCGGCGGGTCCCCTGACTCCAAGGGCCCGATCACGGTTGCAACCTCTGCGATCGTTACGCCCCTGCACACAACATATGCTCTGTTGATGAATTAGGTACACTTCTAATCAACCTTCTCCCATTTTATTGATGCAAAATACACCATTATTAATAAATGTGGGCTATAATTGCCAAATAAAAGTAACTAATTAATATATATGGGCAGTGTCCCCCAACTCAAATCCTGAAGAGCCAACTATAGCGCTTGTTTTCAGTATTTCCTTAGTATTACATAGGTGATAATTCCATCCCCTGTGCAATACTATGGCAATCCTGAAAGAATGCTCTTTTGGTGGTTCTTGAGGACTGGAGTTGGGGAATATTGGCTCATTGGTTAGCACTGTTGCTTTGCAGTGCTGGGGCCCTGGGTTCAAATCCCACCAAGGATAACATCTGCAAGGAGTTTGTTATCCCCATGTTTGCATGGGTTTCCTCTGGGTTTTCCGGTTTCCTCCAACACGCCAAAGATATACCGATAGGGAATTTTGATTGTGAGCCCCAATGGGGACAGTGATGATCACATCTGTAAAGTGCTGTAAAATTATTAGTATAAATGAGTAAAATAAAAAAAATACTGTGTTAGGGTAATGAAAAGTCCATTAAAATATTGCCTCCAAATCTGTGAATGAGTGGTTTACAGTAATAAAAGGAATATCAAATGTCCAACCCCTATTGTCAGGACCATGTCTAACAGCAGTAAAGAAATGAATTCCTTGTCTCAAAGGCTGATAATGATGATGCATATGAAGAGCGGTATTAGATTGTAGGCGCCCGAAGACAAAGAGAGAAATGTCCTGTTGCTACCACCAACACTTCAGAAAACATGCCGTAGAGTGGGGCTCTATATAAATAATGTATACACACAAAGCTCTCAAAGCTTTCCTCATCTTTGTGCATTTCTAGAATTTTACAGCAATATACTTGGCTATTTCTATGTTATAATGACATTTAAAGTGTACAGGGTTAGAACATGGTCCTGTTATGTGCAAGTAAGGACAGGTACGGAAAGAAATTGTCCCAGAACTGTCATTGCTTTTTTTATTTCCTAAGCCTGTGTAAATGTACATGTAGTATAGTGTAGGTGCATTAATATACGCATTGATCGCTGTCTTCCACGATGTTCAGCAATGCTCCTGTTCTCTTCTGAGTTATGTGACGACTATTTCAACTTGCCAATTCGGAATGGCGTCTGTGTTTTAGCCACTTTTATAATGAAATCTTCTGGTGTCTCGGTCTGATGCACTATAGACTTACATTGTGAAAGTGACATTCAGATGAACAGAAAGCTGTCTGTTATACCCATACCAGAAGCCCGCACAGGCCTCCTATGAGTGCTCTTAGAGTGTGCAAGTGGCCACACCCCTTTTCTTTAAGGGCTAGTAGACCCTGACACAGAGGTGCCCCTCAGCATAGCTGAGAGGCAACTGGTATTTAAGGCACCTTCCCCTTAAAGGAGGTGACTGGGCAACAAGTTCTATATGTTGCTATTTCTCAGATCTCTTGTGCTGCTGTTGCTATTACTGTGCTATGTGCTGTTGCTGATTCCTGTCTGTGTTTCAGTGCATATCAAGTCTACTGCTGCAACTACACACACAAGCCATTCCTATGGTAACTGCTGCTGCAAGTGCCTCTCCGGCCTCTCCTATGATATCAATTGCTGCTGTCGCCACTATCCACACTGGCCACTTCCATGATATCCACTGTTGCTGCAGTTGTGGCGCCCCTGACCTGGTCAGGCACCACTGAGTACTGCACCCATGCTGGGGACAGTACAATACAGGTAATCCAGAAGGCTGACTGGGGTGTGGTACACAGGCGCATAGTGATCAGGTCTCACACATGTACCCATGAGAGGACCCCTGGGGATCCCAGGAGGGGGAAAAGCCTTGACCTTCACTGGAATAGTGGAGGGGGCCAAAAGCCTCCATCTCCTCTCAAGGGGTGTGGTAAGAGAGTCTGGTTGCTAGGTGGCGTAGGCAGGCACAAAAGGGAAAAGAGAAGGAGGAGTAAACAGTCTGCAGCAGAGTGTGGAGGAGTGAGGAGCAGGAAAGTGGAGCTCAGACAGGAGCAGCAGTGAAGGTCCCAGATGTGAGCCGGTTCAGAGCAGAGTCCAGGGAGCTCCGAGGAGAGCTGACCCCTTCCCCTGGGCTGCTGTAGTCTGACAGCGTCCGCGCAGTGGCTACCGACGGGGGAGAACGGTCAACTAGGAGTGCTACCCGAAATCCATCTTCAGCTAGAGAGAGAGCAACGGAGTGGGAAGTAAGGAGACTGCTAGAGAGTACCAGGCCCAAACGGGCGGCAGATCCCGAAGCGGAGATAGATCCAGCTTTCTTTTGCTAAACCTGCCGGTGTGGGGCTCTCAAAGCCCACGCCACAACACCACAAAAGCCGCAGCCACGTAGCCACAGTTAGGGCCCACAGTTCACAGGAGGCAAGAAGCTGGAGTGATCTGGCCCAGGCGACAAGCACACGGCAAACGAAGGGGAGAGAGGCTTCAGCATCTTCCCTGGGTGACCCCCATAGGGACTCAAAGTCGGGGTTACCCCAAACCACCAAGGGCTAAGGAAGGCGAGTTAGTAGTCACCCTCACAAGTCAGCCTGAAGGACACCTGGTTCCCACTTGGTTCATCCCAGCTACGCCCGGGTCACTCACCCTGCCATCAACTGTGAGTAAAAACCCTGAAAGACATCCTGCCTGTGTTGAGTCATTCTGCGCCTTGTAGTTCTACACATCTACACAGGGCCCTGGGGCTTGCCTCACTCTCAGGAGGCTATTACAACTAACTGCACCCACCATCAGCCCCAGGCGTCCCTTAACCTGCAGTGGCGGTCCCCACTGACCGCAATTCTGAGAGTGGCGTCACGACAAGAAGAAGATCTCCTACCTGTGACAAGATCCAGCTGAGTGGAGTCCCTGAAGGTAATGCACCGACACAACACCTGTGGGGCTTCACATCTGGCGTCACGAACAGGATAAGGACTAGACCTGTTCAGACAGGTGACCATGTGCCTGGGCGGTCCGCTTGGAAAATTGGAAGCGCCGCCATATTGCCACCATGAAAAGCGCGCTGAAAAACAACAGCAGCCCGCGCTGGGAGAAGTTACCGCCCACGAAGAGGTGTGGCTACCCAGAGATCCCCTGCAGAGTTCTGACCTCGCTTGTGAAGAGAGCGGAAGCGTCCAGAGACGTCGGGACAGAAAGGGAGCCACAAGCCTGCTGCTGGGAGAGGAGCTGCTGAAAGAGGCAGAGCAGAAACTGAACAGCTTGCTATCAGAGGCAACGGCGAGTCCACAGCTGGAGAGTCGTGCAGAAGAGGGCGCAGAAGAAATGGCGTCTGACCGCAGAAATCCAGAACCGGGCTCCGCTGCCTGGTGGTATCGGGAGCTGGCCCAGTTCTGCGACCGACTGGAGACCCGGGTTGTGGAGCAGATCCGGGAAGAACGAATGGAAATGCTGGAGATGACCGCGGCGGTTCGGGCCTATGAAAGGAGAGCCGCGCGCCGAGTGCCAGACAGGACGGCGATGACGCAGACCCCGATGCTGCCACCGGTGGGTGAGTCGAGTGATGCCCCGGCCAGCGCAAGTGCCCCGACCCCTGCTGCCACGCCCGCGGTCCCCGAAGAGGCGTCCGGTGCGGCGACGCTGAAGCAGGCCGCAGCCACACCAGGTGCGGCCTTCCAAGCCCCAGCGGCCGCAGCGATGCCCTGCTCGGCCCACCAAGACCCGGTCCCTGCAGCAACGCCCAGTCCGGCCCGCAAAGAACCGGCTGCCACCGCGACCCTCATCCGCGCCGCAGGCGTAACGCTGACCCAGGCCGCCGCCCTGCTAGGCCCGGCCCGCCGAGACCCCACCGCCGCAGCAACGCTCGTCCGCGCCGCAAGTGAGGTGCTGAACCAGGCCGCAGCCACGCCAGGCGCGGCCCGCCAAGCCCCGGCCGCCGCAGCGATGCCCTGCTCGGCCCACCAAGACCCGGTCCCTGCAGCGACGCCCAGCCCAGCCTGCACAGATTCCATCACAGCTGCGACGCCGATCCAGGCCGCCGCCATGCCGGGCGCGGCCCGCCAAGACCAGGCCGCCGCCATGCCGGGCGCGGCCCGCCAAGACCAGGCCGCCGCCATGCCGGGCGCGGCCCGCCAAGACCAGGCCGCCGCCAAACAGGGCGCGGCCCGCCAAGACCAGGCCGCCGCCATGCCAGGCGCGGCCCGCCAAGAAGAGATTACCTCATCATTTACCCCGGCCTGCAAGGCCAGAGCAGACACCGCTCCCCAGTCCAAAGAGGTCCCTGCTAGGAAGACCCTGATAGGAGAGGACCCCGAATACTGGAAGCTGAAGGCTGACCTAGAGGCCCAGTTCCCACAAGAGATGGTGGATCGGTATCTGCTCCCTCCGCATACCCCCAAGGAGACTCAGGCAACCCCTGCAGCCGCGCCGGAGAGTCCACCGCCCAGACCAGCTGAGGACCACTCATCTCCAGCGCTACCACAACCAGAGTGCTCAGAAGCACTAAGGGGGAGAGGAGGCCAGGAAGCTGAGGAGCTGACTCCGGAGCCACCGGCAGTGGAGCAATACTCAGAGCCGGAGATGTTACCCTATTCCCGTTGGGATGAGGAAGACCTGACACCGTCCGCTGACGAAGATCTGCCTAAAAGTCTCACCTGGGAGCTTGTAAGCTGCACTTCGCAGAATCCAGCCCGCAAGACACAGCGCCGCAGTAGAACCCAGTCTTTCCCTGCACCGCCATCCCCAGAGCAGAGAGAAGTCACGGCCAGAGACCTACAAGAAAAACGGTTCCTGAGAAGAGCCAAAGCACAGGTCAGAGGACCCCTTTGTAGAGGAGTAGTGGAGGACTTCAGCCTAAAGTCAGGATACGGGTTCATTGTTGCACCTGGTATCAAAGAAGGTATCTTCGTCAATAGAAGAGATGTGAGAGCTCATCTGCCCAGAGGACACCCTGGCAGAAACTTAAAAATGGGAGACTCCGTACAGTTTACCCTGCATCAAGGCGAAAGAGGCTGGTACGCGCTAGATGTAGTACCATGTCCCAAAGAAGAAAGGAAAGACAGTAATAAAGAAAGAAAAGACCAAAGACCTAATGATGAGACCACTACAGATGAGGAAAAAGGTCAAGAAACCAACAGGTGCCGCAGCCCTACAGGCCCAAGCCCTGGTGAAGAGGAGTCTGCATAAGTTCAAGTAAAGTACAGCAAGTTTTGACCAGTTGGAAAGTTTGTTTTGCAACGTTGATGTTTAAGCAATGTGCCCACATAAACTTGTGTGAGAAAACCATAAACCTTAAGGCTATGAACTGGCTATAGCCACAAACTCTCGCAGTGTAAATAGTTACACCAGAGGGCACCACCACCACCAGAGTCAGCCTGTTTAGGGGCTTGGCTCGTCTGCAACCAGGGAGCACGTCCGTATATAGGGCCTTGGCTTACCTGCAACCAGAGAGCATGCCTGTTTATGGGGCCTGGCTCTCCACCACAAAGAGGGTACCTGGTCAGCACCAACTGTGGAGGCCGCCTCTACATCCTGCCAGAAGAGGCTGAAGGCGCGGATCCACCAAGCCAGGTATACCCTGAAACCACCAGCCCATGAAAGCCGCCTCTACATCCTGCCAGAAGTGGCTGAAGCCGCGGCCAACGGGAGAGGCAGATTGGAGGAAAGGTCTGGGGAAGTAGATGGCCCAGATCTGGTTACCAAAAGGACCGGTGACCTGCCTCCTGAAAGGGTTTGGGTGGGTTAACGGACTTGTGGGTGGAGGGTGGTGATGTATGGTACCTGGTGCTTTTAAAAATGTTTTACATGTTTTAATGTTTTATGCATTTTAAAATGTTGTCTTGCAGCCCGAGGACGTGCTGGTGATAACTAAGGGGGAATGTGGCGCCCCTGACCTGGTCAGGCACCACTGAGTACTGCACCCATGCTGGGGACAGTACAATACAGGTAATCCAGAAGGCTGACTGGGGTGTGGTACACAGGCGCATAGTGATCAGGTCTCACACATGTACCCATGAGAGGACCCCTGGGGATCCCAGGAGGGGGAAAAGCCTTGACCTTCACTGGAATAGTGGAGGGGGCCAAAAGCCTCCATCTCCTCTCAAGGGGTGTGGTAAGAGAGTCTGGTTGCTAGGTGGCGTAGGCAGGCACAAAAGGGAAAAGAGAAGGAGGAGTAAACAGTCTGCAGCAGAGTGTGGAGGAGTGAGGAGCAGGAAAGTGGAGCTCAGACAGGAGCAGCAGTGAAGGTCCCAGATGTGAGCCGGTTCAGAGCAGAGTCCAGGGAGCTCCGAGGAGAGCTGACCCCTTCCCCTGGGCTGCTGTAGTCTGACAGCGTCCGCGCAGTGGCTACCGACGGGGGAGAACGGTCAACTAGGAGTGCTACCCGAAATCCATCTTCAGCTAGAGAGAGAGCAACGGAGTGGGAAGTAAGGAGACTGCTAGAGAGTACCAGGCCCAAACGGGCGGCAGATCCCGAAGCGGAGATAGATCCAGCTTTCTTTTGCTAAACCTGCCGGTGTGGGGCTCTCAAAGCCCACGCCACAACACCACAAAAGCCGCAGCCACGTAGCCACAGTTAGGGCCCACAGTTCACAGGAGGCAAGAAGCTGGAGTGATCTGGCCCAGGCGACAAGCACACGGCAAACGAAGGGGAGAGAGGCTTCAGCATCTTCCCTGGGTGACCCCCATAGGGACTCAAAGTCGGGGTTACCCCAAACCACCAAGGGCTAAGGAAGGCGAGTTAGTAGTCACCCTCACAAGTCAGCCTGAAGGACACCTGGTTCCCACTTGGTTCATCCCAGCTACGCCCGGGTCACTCACCCTGCCATCAACTGTGAGTAAAAACCCTGAAAGACATCCTGCCTGTGTTGAGTCATTCTGCGCCTTGTAGTTCTACACATCTACACAGGGCCCTGGGGCTTGCCTCACTCTCAGGAGGCTATTACAACTAACTGCACCCACCATCAGCCCCAGGCGTCCCTTAACCTGCAGTGGCGGTCCCCACTGACCGCAATTCTGAGAGTGGCGTCACGACAAGAAGAAGATCTCCTACCTGTGACAAGATCCAGCTGAGTGGAGTCCCTGAAGGTAATGCACCGACACAACACCTGTGGGGCTTCACACAGTAACTATTCACACCGGCTACTCCTACGAGATCTTCTGCAGCTGCTTCTACAACCAGAGCCTGTTTGGCTCCGTGGCGCCAGCTGCCAAGATACCATTAATCCCCTGGTGCTGCCTTCTGTCAGCTACCTAACAGTGTGTGTGTCTATCGCCACTTCCTGTGGCTTTAGTGAAGTAGCCGTTCTAGTTTGCTCCTCCAGGCCAGTGAGCGGTACCTTCGTTTTTGTGGTTCCACTTACCCTTTGCTCACACCACGAGCATAATACTGTCACATGAAGTTTTGTGCAAACTTCACCGACTGTCATGGCAGCATTGGGCGCTGTTCTGATTGCAAATTCTGACACTCCACCCGATGGTTTATCTGGTGTCTGGGATCAACACAGGCAGAACTCAGGTGTTGATTTACTGGGTGCTGATTTATAGGCAGGCTATCAAGAGTTAATCTCTGCTGGTGTGCTTGCTTCCTTGGTCACATGTAGTGGGGAGGCCTATCACATCTGCTCCTCTCCTATTTATGCTGGTGGAAACCTTCCACCCATGCCAGCTATAGTTTATTCTATTTTGGTCTGTGAGGTGTGGTTTCCCAGACTTACAGGTGAAAGTTGTGTTCATTGCTTGGTGCTGTTGTTGTTTACCCCTATTGTTTTGTTGCTTCCTTCCTACTCTTATTTTTCCTCCTGAACCTCTCATTGTTTTTACCTTTGGTGTGTGAGTGCTGAGTTTTGGTTTTCCCCTTTATTTTATTTATCTATAAGTTTCATCACACTCCTGTCCTCTCCCTCCCTGGGGGGAGGGGGGATCAGATCAGGACTGATCAGGAGCAGGACCAGGAAGGAGACTCAGGTATATCCACCATCAGGAGTATCTCTGAGGTTAGCATAGGGGCCCCTAGCTTAAGTGACAGCCTAGGAGTCCCGGTTTCCCACTATCCCATAGTCATTGTGACAAAAACCCTCTGTGATTCAAAGCATCAGCGCTTTAGTCACGAGACAGAAGAGGACCAGAGCAACTCTGGCAACCAGGGAAGGCAGCAGTTGTATATTACCACACTTACATTACACTAAATATACACTTCCCCGGATCCTCGTTCCTGACAGCTTCGCAAACAGAGCGAAGCTATTGCCTACCAGGTATATGTAGTATTGCATGGTGGCCACTCAAATGAATAGCCATCCCTGTAAGACAAGGATATCTCGAGTCAACCACAACAAGAGCCACTCCAACAAAGATACTCCTTTCTGCCTTGTAGAAGGGGGTCCTAAGTAATGGTCTTTGTAGGGAATGTGAATAAGGGTTAAAGGGACTTTGTCACCAGGTTTTTGCTACCCCATCTGAGAGCAGCATAATGTAGAGATAGAGACCCTGATTGGAGCGATGTGTCACTTACTGAGCTGTTTGCTATTATTTTGATAAAATCATTTTTTTTCTCTGCTTCAGATCTAGCAGTTATACAGAGCTCATGAATATGCTGGAGTATCTGGCAGTATGCCGCGTAGTCATCTAATGATATTCTACTGCTGAATAAACTGTGATTTTATCAAAACTACACTGAGCAGCCCAGTGAAACACAACTAGAAGCACGATCTCTGTCTCTACATTATGCTGCTCTCAGATTAGGTAGCAAAAACCTGGAGACAGATTCCCTTTAACTACTTTAAAGGGATGTCCCACAAACAGTTAATTTTAATCAATAGATCTTGGAATAATAATAATTTCCACAATTCAATGTGTTTCAAAAAAATACTCCTGTGCTGAGATAATTTTGTATATGTGCCCCTGCTGTGTACTGTGTAATGGCTGTGTCTGACCATACAGGAACATGGTCTGATCACAACACATATTCTGGGCAGGGGAGGAAGTAAAAAAGTATACAGATATTACAGCATGGGATCACAAATACTTAGCGTATTTCTTTGAGGGAAAACATTTTTTATAAACAAGCAGGGAAATGCTTTACCTCACAAAAAGAATCAACTCTGATCTTGTGCTGTCCCGTCCGTATACTCTTTTGCTTCCTCCCCTGCCCAGGAGCTGTGGTATGTTCAGACTATGTCTCTGTACGGTCAGAGACGGCCATTACACAGTACACAGCAGGGGCACATATATAAGATCAACTCATCACAGGAACGTTTTTTATAAACACATCCAATTGTGGAAATTATTATTATTTCAAGTTCTATAAATTAAAATTAATTTTTAAATTAATTTTGTTAGTGGTAAAACCCCTTCAAAGAGGTAGTTCACCCCTTTTCATTACTGGACACATTGAAATTATGTTGAGAAGCAAGGTTTCTCTCAAATACCTTGTGTTGCCAATAGTGCCTGTGAGCGGAGCACCCCCTTTGCATAACTTCCGGGCCCCATGACCTCTGGGATCCAGTGAGGTTACGTCAACTTCCTGTTGACCTGACACCACTGCGGCCAACCTCAGTCTCCGTGAGTCACTGGACTGTGGGCGGCATTTCACTGTTCATCACAGCCTACCATCGCTCCTGCTTGCGCGTTGTGCAGTGAAGGAGAGAGCAGGGAGATGCTGCGCTGTGACGCTGGGCTGTGACGAGCGATGAAACGCCACCCACAGCCCAGTCACTCAGGAAGACTTGGGCCCACCTCAGTTGACGTGACATCACTGGACATCAGAGGTCACTGAACCCGGGGGTCACGCGAAGGGGGTGAGCAGACCACAATTGCGCCACTCACAGGCAGAATTAGTAACACAAGGTATTTGAGAGAAACCTTATTTCTCGACATAATATTGATGTCGCAAATAATGAAGTTCTAATATGCTGAAAAATATACAAATGACTTGGAAAGGAAATGTTAAATTCTGCCCCTAAATCCAATAACTCCATGCTAATTGATATTACTATTTTTAGAATTATGTTGGTAACTTGATGCCTTTTGTTCACCAAATCATGGTAGAACTGAACCATTTTTACGATGACTTTCCAAGCTCATGGCAAATGGTGTGGGTTTTTATGGCAAAGAGTGGTTTTTTTGTCATTGTTGCAGCAAAAAAAAACAAAAAAACCCCAAAACCTTCTGCACCCGTAATGTGTGAACACAGCCTAAGGCGGGCTTTGCACGTTGCGACATCGGTAACAATGTGTTACCGATGCTGCAGTGATAGTCCCGCCCCGTCGCACGTGCGATATCTAGTGAAAGCTGCCGTAGCGATAATTATCACTACGGCAGCTTCACACGCACATACCTGCCGTGCGACGTCCCTCTGGCCGGCGACCCGCCTCCTTCCTTAGGGGGGCGGGTTGTGCGGCGTCACAGCGACGTCACACGGCAGGCGGACAATTGAAGCGGAGGGGCGGAGATGAGCAGGATGTAAACATACCGCCCACCTCCGTCCTTCTCATTGCAGCCGGCGGCAGGTAAGGTGATGTTCCTCGCTCCTGCGGCTTCACACACAGTGATGTGTGCTACCGCTGGAGCAAGGAACAACATCGTACCAGTCGCACCATCGGCATTATGGAAATGTCGGAGGCTGCAGCGATGATACGATAACGACGCTTTTGCGCTCGTTCATCGTATCAAAAAGGTTTTACACGTTGCGATATCGACTGCGACGCCGGATGTGCGTCACTTTCGATTTGACCCCATCGACATCGCACGTGCAATGTCGCAACGTGCAAAGCCGCCCTAAGTGTGCACAATGTTATTCCAGTTGTTACAAAGCACATTTTAGGCTTTCGTGTAGTGACTAAATCATGGGTTTGCATTTAGTGACTAAAAGCTTTGCACAATCACAGCAAAATTAGCTCTTCTTGACGTGATTTCTACAATTCACTAAGAGGAAAAAATTAGTAAACTGACTATTGCTAAATTTCCAAGGTACTTAAAATTTTTCAAAGCTTCATGACAGAATTTTGGTTGCCATGTAGCTTCAGCCCTAACTCCATTGCATGTATGAGATGTGACGCTCCAGGGGTGATGATCCTGTTCAGGGATGCCACAGGGCTTGTTCGTTATGGCAAACAGGTAATGTCAGTTTTTATTTTATGTGTCGTGACGCCACTCACGGCTTGCGGTCAGAGATGTGAATGACCGCTGCTGCAGGTTTTACGAGTGTCTGGGGCTGATGGGGTCTGCAGCCAGATGATGTAGCCTCCCTGAGTGAGGCAGGCCCCGGGGGCACTGGTGAGTAGAATAGCGGGTCCCGAAATGACACAGGCTGAGTCCAAAAGTTTTTCAACTGGTTTTTACTCACTCAGATGTTGCGGTGAGCTGACCCCGGCGTTGCTGTGATTAACCAGGTAAGACCAGGGTTCCTTCGGGCCAGTCTGAGGGTTACCTGTTAGCTCGCCTTCCTAGCACTCTGTGTTCGGATAACCCCCTGACGTGAAGTACCATGAGGGTCTATTCAGGGAGTCGCTACTGCCTTTTCTTCCCTGTGTTTGGCCCGTTTGCCGGCAGCGTGGACCAAGTGAGATGGCTCCAGGCTCTGTCCCCTTATGGGTCCCTGCGTTGCTGCTGAGGCTCGGACTCTGTAAGGTTGGTGAGGTACTCGTAGTTCCCCTCACCGGCAGGTTTAACAGATCGTTAAACTGGAGTCTGCTCTAGGGACCTGTACCCCATACGTGCCTAGTCACCAGGAGCTCCGTACTCTTACTACCAGGTGACTGTTCTCCCCCGCTAACGGCTACTACCCCGTGCAGGGTCTGACTAGTGGCCGCGTGCCTATCCGCCTCGCGACCGCCGCTCACCACTACCATACTGGCTCTCTTCCTCCTTTCCTGACAACCTCTGCACTTTCTAGCTCCCAGCTCCTCCGCTTCACCCCTTGACAAGATTTGAAGGCCAGACCCCTCCGGAGACTGTCCAAGGGTCCCATCTAATGGTGTGGGAGAACTGGTTGCTATGTGTCTGTGCGTACACACCTCGTTCTGGCCCTTAGGATTACCTGGAAGTACTGTCCCAGCATGGGTGCAGTACTCAGTCGTGCCTGACCGGGTCAGGGGCGCCACATTAGCATATTAAACTATTTCGAAATACCACAATGAACTTGGCCAGCAACTGAGTTTGGCTATCTCCAATCACTAAGTTATCATCTATCCTTTGGATGATGCATGGGAATAACCATAACTGTTGGAAAAAAAAACTGAAGATCACACGTCCAGAATTATACATGAACATATGAGACTAACCCCTTTAATAGGTACACAGAAACACAAACCCATGCATGTGAGAGAAAAAAATACCATGTACAGTTATTCCAGAAATATTTAGACAGTGACCGAATCTTCATGATTTCATTTTGCACGCCACTATTTTTTATTTAAAAGGATTTAAAATTAATAAGTAAATATTTTTAACTCTACAGTATATTTATTATATAACTGTATTTTGAATATGTTTTAGTAAACAGTTAAAATTCCAAAACTTCTGTCATTGTCCAAATATTTCTGAACCTAACTGTAAATTTAATACCAACAGGTCTATATGTGTGATCCTATTAGTATAGGCCTCAAGATTGCTAGCATACAGTTGAAACCAGAAGTTTACATACACTATCTAAAAAGACACATATGCATGTTTTTCTCACTATCTAACATGGAATCAGAATAAACCTTTCCAGTTTTATATCAATTAGGATTACCAAAATTATTTATATTTGCCAAATACCTGAATAATGAGAGAGAGAATGTTTTAAGGCATTTTTATTACTTTATGCAAAGTCAAAAGTTTATATACACTAAAGGGTGCTTTACACACTGTGACATCGCTACCGATATATCGTTGGGGTCACGTCGTTAGTGACGCACATCCGGCGCCGGTAGCAACATCGTAGCGTGTGACAACAAGGTGCGACAATCAATGATCACAAAATCGTTCAAAACGGTGATCGTTGACACGTCGCTCCTTTCCTTAATATCGCTGCTGCCACAGGTACGATGTTGTTTGTCGTTCCTGCGGCACCACACATCGCTATGTGTGACACGGCAGGAACGACGAACATCTCCTTACCTGCGTCCACCGGCAATGAGGAAGGAAGAAGGTGGGCGGGATGTTACGTCCCGCTCATCTCCGCCCCTCCGCTTCTATTGGCTGGCCGCTTAGTGACGCCGCAGTGACGTCGCTATGACGCAGAACGCACCTCCCCCTTGAAGGAGGGATTATTCGGTGTCTCCAGCTACGTCGCTGCAAAGGTATGTGCGTGTGACGCTGCCGTAGCGATAATGTTCGCTACGGCAGCGAGCACCAAATGTCACACGAACGACGGGGGCGGGTGCTATCGCGCACGATATCGCTAGCGATGTCGCAGCGTGTAAAGCACCCTTAAGAATGATGATGTCGTGTCTTTGGAAGCGTTTGATAGGTTTATTGGTAGCTTCTGAGTTAATTAGAGACACACCTGTTGATGTATATTAATGCACACCTGAAACACACTGCTTCTTTGTGTAGCATCAGCCAAGATCTCAGGAAGATAATTGTGTATTTGTACAAGTCTGGTTCATCCTTGGGTGCAATTTTCAGATACATCAAGGTGCCTCGTTCATCTGTACAAATAATTATACACAAGTACAAACAAGATAGGAATGTCCAGCCATCATACCTCAGGAACCATAGCTCAGGAAAGAGATTAATGCTTGCAAATATACACAGGAACAAAGACCTTCATTATTGGAAAAATGTCCTGTGGTCTGATGAAACTAAAATTGAACTGTTTGGCCATAATGACCATAGTTACATTTGGAAGAAGAAGGGAGAGGCTTTGAACCCTTAAGCGAGCTTTAAATGCTACGAGATCGCTACAGCGATCTCGTTGGGGTCACGGATTTTGTGACGCATATCCGGCCACTGTAGCGATCTCGTTGTGTGTGACTCCTAGGAGTGATTTTGGATTGTTGCAAAAATGTCCAAAATTGCTCCTCGTTGACATGGGGGTCCATTCTCAAATATCGCTGCTGTCGCGTAGGCAAAGCTGATCCTCGTTCCTGAGGCAGCACACATCGCTACGTGTGATGCCGCAGGAACGAGGCACCTCTCCTTACCTGCCACACACCAGCAATGAGGAAGGAAGGAGGTGGGCGGGATGTTCGTCCCGCTCATCTCTGCCCCTCCGCTTTGATTGGCCGTCCGCTTAGTGATGTCGCGGTGACGTCGCGGTGATGCCGAACGTCCCTCCCCCTTGAGGGAGGGATTGTTCAGCAGTCACAGCGACGCCACCGACCAGGTAAGTACGTGTGACGCTGCCGTAGCGATAAGGTTCGCTGCGGCAGCGATCACCAAATAGCATAACGATAGGGGCGGGTGCTATCACGCTCGCCATCGCTAGCATCGGCTAGCGATGTCGCAGCATGTAAAGCCCGCTTTAGAACACCATCCCAACTGTTAAACACATTGTCTTGCAGCATCATGTTGTGGAGTTGTTTTGCTGCAGGAGGGACTGGTGCACTTCACAAAATAGATGGCGTCATGAGGGAAGATTATGTGGCAATACTGAAGCAACATCTCAAGACATCAGCCATCAACTTACAGCTCTGGTTCATCTTTGGGTGCAATTCCCAGATATCTGAAGGTGCCACGTTTATATGTATAAACAATTATACGCAAGTACAAACAAGATGGGAATGTCCAGCCATCATACCACTCAGAAAAGAGACGGGTTCTGTGTACCAGAGATGAACGACCTTTGGTCAGACGTACATATCAACCCAAGAACAAAAGCAAAAGACCTTGGGAAGATGCTGGTGGTGGCTGGTAAGAGTGTATCATTATACTGTATCAACATGGGCTGAAAGGCCACAGTGCCAGGAAGAAAGTCTTTACTCCAAAAGAAACATAAAAAAGCCAGATTAATATTGCAAATCCATACAGGAACAAAGACCTTAATTTTTGGAGACATGTCCTGTGATCTGACAAAACTAAAATGTAACTGTTTGATCACAATGACCTTCATTACATTTGAAGGAAAAAGGGAGAAGCTTTGAAGCCTAAGAACACCATTCCAACTGTGAAACACGCGGGTGACAGCATCATGTTGTTCAGTTGTTTTGCTGCAGAAGGGACTAGTGCACTTCACAAAATAGATGGCATCATGAGGAAAGAAGATTATGTAGTAATACTTAAGCAACATCTCAAGACATCAGCAAGGAACTTCAAGCTTGGGCAGAAATGGGTCTTCCAAATGGACAATGACCCGACGCATACTGTCAAACTAGTTATAACGTGGCTTAAAAATAACAAAGTCAATGTTTTGGAGTGGCCATCACAAAGCTCTGATGTCAATCCTATTGAAAATTTATGGGAAAAGCTGAAAATGCAGGTTGCGAGCAAGGTAACCTACAAACATGGCTCAGTTACACCAGTTCTGTCAGGAGGAATGGGCCCAAATTAATGCCAACTATTGTGACAAGCTTGTGGAAGGAAATCCAAAATGTTTGACTCAAGTTATACAGTTTAAGGGCAATGGTACCAAATACTATTGAAATGTATGTGCAGCACTGGGGTGCCTGCATCCCTTGCTCCCGTTCCTGCAGGGAAGCGTACTTACCGTCTACGCAGCGTCCCCGAGCTCCTCCACATGGGTGCTTCCTGTTTTGCTCTCCCAAGTCCTGTGCACACGGCGCAGGTCCTCTGGGAGTGCTCATAGGGCTCTTAAAGGATCAGTGCACCATTTCCTGTGAAGCCTCTTATCCTGTCGCTGAGAGGAACTGGATTCTTAAAGCACTCTTTTACTAGGGAAGGGGCCTAATTAAAGTGTTCAGTTAGTGGTTTTGTGCCCTTGCCAGCTAGTTGTCAGGTCCCCTTGTCCATCTTTGTCCTGCTTGTACCTGGTTCCTGTCCATCCTGCCCTGTTGGCACCTGGATCCAGTTCATCCTGCCCTGTTGGTACCTGGTTCCTGTCCGTCCTGTCCTGCTGGTACCTTCTACCTGTCCGCTCTGCCCTTTTGATACTTGTGACTGTGTCCGTCAACCCCAGCCCTGCCATCTCCAGCCACTCCGGTGGTCCCAGCTTTACTAGTGACTGTGTCCGTCAACCCCAGCTGTGCCATCTGTCTCAGCTACTCCTGTGGTTCCTGTTCTTGCTAGTAACTCTGCCTGTCTGTGTGGTGCCCCTGAGGCTCAGTCGCCACAGGGTATTGCATCTGATTTAAGTGCAATACTCATCCCGGGTAAGGAAGAGGTTAACTACTGGTTTTCACTTACACAACACACACAGCTCAGGTGCTTTCCCACTGGAACTGGGCTAAAGGTCGTCACCATAACAATGGCTTTTTCCCCAGCCACCAGTGAGTCATCAGGAAGGTGGGGGAAGAACAGGGAAGTGAGAGAACACACAGTTTATATCTCAGAATAGTCTGAGACCCAGAACAACATGGTCGCTGTGTAGAGTTCTTCAGAGCTTCCACAGTTAGGACCCGGCAAACTGGAAGGAGCAGGAGACAACCAGTGGAGCTGTGGGACATATGAGCAACAGGGTAGCTGGAGGTAGAGCTCAATAGTTACCTCAGCACCGGCGCAGTTCAGGGTGCAGAGCCCTAGGGTGGCGTACACTCCACGTTGCGCCACCAGATTCTGCAGGAAAGGGTGATTTCATGTCTCTCTGGCCACCAAAGATTCCTGGGCACAGCAGCACAAAGAGTCAGGAGTCAGGACCATGGCCGGGCCCACGTTTGATTTAGGTAACCGGGATCCACACACAGAAAGCGCAAGGAAGGAAGGTCTCACACTCCACAACACCGGTGGTGGCTTCTGAGGTCCCCGGGATCGGCTGGGGCCCATCACGGCGGAAACCGGCTCTGCCAGGGTGTCAACTGAACTGTGAGTAAAAGATATGGAACCGCAACTACTGTGTCAGCCCTTCATAGCCGGCGCTAGCGTCCCGCGCTTCGGCACCCACGGCTACTACTACCTCCACCATCCTCCCTGGGGCCTAGCTTCACCTGCGGGAAGCAGAACTATCCTAGCTGCGACACCACCCACCCCAGAGCACAGCGACTGCAGCGGCAGCTAATCCCTGGCTGCATACAGCAGGTGGTGTCACGAGACAATTACTACTCCCAAAATCTCCAATTCCCAACATCCTCGTCCCATCTTCAATTCCCCTTTTTGGTGTACACCTAGGGGCCACGAAGCCAGGCAGGGGCACCCGTGACATCCCAGACCCGACAACACCAGCCCAGCAAGTATTTCAACCCCTGCCCCGTGAGTGCTACATTTGTCCTTGCCGTGCGGCCTGCCTCAGCCATCCTGGTGGTGCCTGTCTACACTAGAGACTAAACTTGTCAGCACCTGTATCCGTCCCTGGCCCGGGGATCAGCTGCCACAATCCCGGTCACTACCCTGGGAGTGGCAACTGGCATGTGCCTCGCAGTGGGCGCTTAGTCAAGCCTCTCCCACTAAAGGGTAAGCCAGGGGTGCCCTGTGGTCCAGTGGGTCCACTTCAGCTTGCCACTTTACCATTTCTGGTTCTCTGGTGGCAAGCGTTACAGTATGTAAACTCTTAACTTTGCAGAAAGTAATAAAAATGCCTTAAAACATTCTCTCTAATTATTCTGGCATCTGGCAAATATTAATAATTTTTGTTCCTAATTGACCTAACACAGGAAAGGGTTATTCTGATTTCATGTCAGATGGTGAAAAAAGATGCAGATGTGTCTTTTTAGATAGTGTATGTAAACTTTTGGTTTCAACTGTAAATAAAATATATGAAAAAACAAAGCATAACAAGAAGAATTAGGCTATGTGCGCACGTTGCGTAAATACATGCAGTTACGCTGCGCTTTGTAGCGCAGCGTAACTGCATGCGTCCTGCGTCCCCTGCACAGTCTATGGAGATTGTGCAGGGGCCGTGCGCACGTGGCGTATTAGAGCACAGCGCTTCGGCTGCTGCCCGAAGCGCTGCGTTCTAAATAGTGACATGTCACTTCTGTGCGCTTTGCCGGCAGCTCCTGCTCTGTCTATGGCAGGAGCTGCAGGCAGAGCGCATGGAATCGGCTTCTTTTTTTTTTCTACGGACATTTTCTGCAGCGATTTGAAGCGCACGTGTGCTCTTCAGATCGCTGCAGAAATTTCTGCAGGGCTAGTACGCAACGTGTGCACATAGCCTTAAACATGCTTAAAGGGAATCTGTCACCAGGTTTTTAACACCTAATCTGAGAGCAGCATAATGTAGGGGCAGAGACCCTGATTCCAGGGGTGGGTCACTTACTGGGATGCTTAGGGTAGCTTTGATAAAATCACTGTTGTCACAAACCACCGGGGGGGTCACTCAGAAATCCCCCGCGCTGGCTACCAGTACGTCACAATCGGGGGGTAACAAGTGGGTGTCACCCCTCCTTTATACCTCCCGACCGACAGACAGAGCACGTGACGCGCTCTCTAGCGCCCCTCTTATAGTCAGGCCAATTATGGAATTGCCCGACAATAAGCAAGGAGGCCGCTATACTACTTATGCCGATTATTGAAGGGTCCCCGGTGAGAGTAGGGTATATATTCCCCCGACCTCCGCGGGCGGAATATATAAAACCTCCCCGAATCTCACTGGCCTCCCCACAATAATCCTTGGCACAACTCGCTGCCACCAACCGCTTCACGGTAACTATTAGCCGAACACACAGACGTGGGATTCAAGATCGAGATAACAGAACAGCCCAAGATTAATTATATAATTTAATCAGCCTAAAGCACACTAGAAACTACAATATATACAATAGGGAATCTACAGAATATACATAGGTCAGAGTACAGTTACAGATAAAGCATGGTTTACAAACAGGTATGCAATTCAATCAGTTACCTTGTGCGTCTGGCCACAGGGGGGCGCTGTAGACCAGGTTTCCAGGAACTCCCACAGATGTTTCCTACACGTGACCCCCAGCGAAAGAACCCTGGAAAATGGCCGAAGTAGGGTTATCAACCTGGGCAAATCCAGGTCCCCTCCTACCTTAGTGACCTCAGAGGGAGCACTGCTCCACCCCTGGCTGGAGTTATGGACAATCCACAACATGGAATATGGGCCATAACTTTGCCTGGGAGCGTCGTAGGCGGACGCCGACGTTCTCATTGTGACAGCTATGAATTTAGCTACAGAACGAGAGGTTTCATGACTTGTCTACTAGTTCCCCATTGGCTGATATCACGCCTGGGGTATTTCCCAAGCTCCCGCTCCCATAAAAAGGGTGTGCCAGCATCGTCCGCATGCGGAGACACCATTTTTATGGTTGCCATATTTATCGGAAATATGGCTTGCGAGATATGAACCATTTTTTACTGGAGTCGTTCTGCCTGGATACTTCCAAGCTTGCTAATTAGATAGCAGCTCCTACCACAGGGTCACGGCAGGGAGTCCTCCTGTGTCCATTGTTCCCACATCATCTCATCTCCATATCACAGGAGATGGCCATGGAGGTGTAACACCTTCACAGATGCTGGACATTGAGAACAAGAAGGGAGGGGGGCACTGCCAGGGAGTGATGAGCGATTATGACTGGAAGTCATAATTCATCTTCATATCCCGGGATTTGCCTCACACCTCCCCCCTTTTGAGGGCGCTAGGGGGCAGCACACTCCGGTGTTCCCCCGTGCGCCCGTCCGCGACCTCTCCTTGTCGGGACAGCCCGTCTGCGTTACCGTGGTCACGGCCCCTTTTGTGGCGAATGGTGAAGTTGTATTGCTGGAGCGCAAGGCTCCATCGCAACAATCGCCCATTCGTCCCAGAGACGGTGTGCAACCAGCTGAGGGGATTGTGGTCCGTCTCCACGATGAAGTGGCGCCCGTATAGATAGGGTTGCAGACGCTGCAGGGCCCACACTATGGCCAGGCACTCCTTCTCCATCGTGGAATAGGCCACTTCCCTTGGTAACAGCTTCCTGCTCAGGTACAAGACTGGGTGCTCTTGGCTCGCAGAGTCCACCTGGCTGAGCACCGCACCGAGGCCGAAGTCACTGGCGTCGGTCTGTACTACAAACGGCCGCGTGAAGTCGGCTGCCTGTAGCACGGGCGGGCTGGACAGGGCGTCCTTTAGGGCCTGGAAGGCTGTCTCGCAGTCCATTGTCCAATCGACTGCAGAGGGCAGCTTCTTCTTGGTGAGGTCCGTCAAGGGCTTTGCCAGGCTACTATAGCGTGGAACAAACCTCCTATAGTACCCAGCGGTCCCCAAGAAGGACATCACCTGCTTCTTGGTCCTGGGGGTGGGCCAGGATGCGATGGCCTCCACTTTCTCAGGCTCGGGCTTCAGTGTTCTCCCGCCTACCCGGTGACCGAGGTACTGGACCTCGCTCATGGCCAGCTGACACTTTCCCGGCTTGATGGTCAAACCTGCCCGGTGGATCCGCCTGAGCACCTGTGCTAGATGCTCTAGGTGGTCCTCCCAGGTGGGACTGAAGACGGCAATGTCATCTAGGTACGCGGCCGCGTACCCTTCAAGTCCCTTGAGCAGGGTGTTGACCATCCGCTGGAAAGTGGCAGGGGCATTCCTCATCCCGAATGGCATCACCGTGGACTCGTATAGTCCAAATGGGGTAATAAAGGCAGAGCGTTCCCTGGCCTTGCGAGTCAGGGGGATCTGCCAATATCCCCGGCTCAGGTCCATGATGGTCAGGTACTGAGCCCCGGCCAACTGATCGAGCAGGTCATCGATGCGTGGCATTGGGTACGCATCGGCGACCGTGACAGCATTGAGCCCCCTGTAGTCCACGCAGAACCGAGTGGTTCGGTCCTTCTTAGGGACGAGGACTACAGGCGAGGCCCAAGCGCTGTTGGATGCCTGGATCACCCCCAGCTTCAGCATCTCGTCAATCTCCTGGCGCATGTGTTGCTGCACCTCCAGGGAGACCCGATATGCTGAACGCCGGATCGGGGGATGATCCCCAGTGTCCACGTGATGGACAGCCAAGTCAGTCCTTCCGGGCTGGTTGGTAAACAACCCCCGGAAGGGGAGGAGGGTGGCCCACAGCTGGGACCATTGGTCCTCCAAGAGCTGGTGGCCAACCTCCACATCCTCAATGGATCCGCCTGCCCTAACCTGGGCTAGCATATCCAAGAGGGTTTCCGCTTCTCCCTCCTCGGGCAGGTTGCACACGGGGAGCGCACATGCCTCCCGCTCATGATGTGCCTTCATCATGTTCACATGGAAGGGCTTCCGCCTTCCACGGGCAGGGTCCAGGGTGACCAGGTACGTCACAGGGTTGAGCTGCTGGTACACGAGGTATGGGCCTTCCCAGGCTGCCTGAAGCTTGTCCTGTGGTACGGGGACCAGTACCCACACCTTTTGACCCACTTGGTAGGTCCTCTCACAAGCGTTCTGGTCGTACCAACGCTTCTGATCGGCCTGGGCTTGAGCCATATTGTCGTGTACCAGTTGCGTCAAGGCCTGCATTTTGTCCCGGAAGCGCATGACATACTCGATAACCGACACTCCAGGGGTGGCCAAATCCCCTTCCCAAGCCTCTTTCACCAGAGCCAGGGGGCCCCGCACACGTCGCCCGTACAGGAGCTCAAACGGTGAGAATCCTGTTGAGGCCTGTGGAACCTCCCGGTAAGCAAATAACAGGTGTGGGAGATACCGCTCCCAGTCACGCCCATGGGAGTCGACCAACATCTTAAGCATCTGCTTTAAGGTGCCATTAAACCGCTCGCACAGGCCATTAGTCTGTGGATGGTACGGGCTGGCCACCAGATGTCGCACCTGGACTTGCTTACAGAGGGCCTCCATCAGCTGGGACATGAATTGGGTCCCCCGGTCAGTGAGCATTTCCTGGGGAAAACCCACTCGGGAGAAAATCTCCAGCAATGCGGTGGCCACCTTGTCAGCCCCAATGGACGACAAGGCCACTGCTTCTGGGTACCGGGTGGCATAGTCCACTACCGTCAGTATGAAGCGTTTCCCGGAGCTGCTGGGGATGGCCAGCGGGCCGACCAGATCCACAGCCACCCTCCTGAAAGGCTCATCGATGATGGGCAGAGATACCAGTGGGGCTTTGGGGCGTGGCCCCGCCTTCCCCACTCTCTGACAGGTTTCACACGAACGGCAGTAGGCAGCCACATCGGCCCCCATTTTTGGCCAGTAGAAATGCTGGTTTAACCTGGCCTTGGTCTTAGCGATCCCTAGGTGTCCGGCCATCGGAATCTCATGTGCGATCCGCAACAACTCCGTCCGGAACGGATAGGGTACCACCAACTGTCGGTCCCTGGGCCACGCCTCCGGTGAACCCTGCTGGACCGTGGCCCGGTACAGCCGTCCTTGGTCCCAGACCACTCGCTCCGGGTCCGAGTCCGAGGGAGGCTGTGCCGCCTGCTCCTTAAGAGCTTTCAGGCTGTCGTCAGCTTCTAACGCTGCCTGAAACCCCTGACTAGATGTGGCCAGAATCGACGAGACTGTCACATCTTCGGTCAGTACCCCGGGACCTGTGTCCTGGCCTCCACCTGACTCGGCTGCCACTTGGTCAGAAGGGGAAGAGCTATCGGACCTCCGGGAGGCCCCTTGGCTTCCAGCACTCCCACTGCGGGTGACAGCGGCCACAGCCGCTGCGACCGTGGGTCGTGCCTGCTCCTCCTCCGTTCCTGACCAAGTCGCCGGTTCAGGCAGACCGACCTGGCTTCCTGACACCCCGGTTGTGGGGGAACCATGCACCGAGATCTTACCTGGGAGCACTTCCGCTCCTGGACCGGCCCCAATCTCACCTGCCTGTTCCCCTCCTGCAGCAACAGAACCCCGCTGTGAAATCTCTGGGGACCCCACATTTGCTGTGGTAGCCCCCACCCCACACACTGGTCCTCCCCCTGCAGCACCCTGCTCTCTGCTTATCCCTGCAGAGGGCAGCAGATCCCAGCTCACAGGCTGATTACTTGTAGAGGCATTGTCACACCTTTCTCTGACCCCCTCCCCTGTCACAGCTGCAGCTGTGTGTGTGTCTATGGTGTCTGTGCAAGCAGAAATATCAGAGTTCACTCCCCCCTCTCTCACATCATTCATAGATAACACATTAACATTGTCAGGAGTCATGTCCGTACTGGCTGAAGGTTCAGCCCTTGGTGGGGGCCCAAACTGGGAGGTTATCTGCCCCAAATCTGTCCCAAGTAGCACGTTTGCGGGGATCCGATCAGTTACCCCCACCTCCCTCACCCCTCGCCCTGCGCCCCAGTCCACATAAATGTCAGCAACAGGCAGCGCCGGGTCAATGCCTCCAATCCCGGAGACAGCGAGGGTTTTTCCAGGGATCAAGTCTTGGGGGGACACCATCTCAGGCCGCACCAGAGTCACCTCCGAGGCGCTGTCTCGCAGTCCTATGGTCACAGACCGGCCGACGGTGACAGGTTGGAAGCTGTCCAGGGACCTACCACCACCCCCACCCACACAATACACCTTGGGCGGCCCTTGGGACGGGGACGGAGCCGGGGCCTTGGGACGCTGAGGGCACATGGCCTTGAAGTGTCCAGGTAGGTTGCACTGGTGGCACCGTCTTGGCTCTGCCACGGGCCTGGAGAGGGGAGTTGAGGGGGACACCCCCTGCAGTCTAGGGGCAGGTGGGGCAGTCGCAGAGTTCATCTTACCCCCTCTCCAGGTGCTGCTGGTGGCTGCTCTCCTGGCCTCAGGAGCCCGATTGTTGGTGTAGTCATCGGCCAGGGCAGCTGTAGCCGTGGACCCCTTTGGCTTCTGGTCTCGGATGAACTGGCGGAGATCCTCAGGGCAGTTCCACAAGAGTTGCTCCGTGATGAACAAGTCCAGGATCTCCGGTCCGGTGGAAAGCTGCAGGCCTTGGGTCCAGTGGTCGGCAGCTCGGGCAAGTGCCCGCCTGTGGTCAGCCCAGGAGTCCTTTGGTCCCTTCTGTAGGCTCCGGAACTTCTTGCGGTAGGACTCTGGAGTGAGGTTGTACTGTTGGATCAGGGCCCGCTTGATGGTGTCGTAGCCCTGATCTGCCTCAGCAGGCAAGTCCCCAAGGATTTCCAGGGCCTTACCCCTTAAACGGGGGGTCAGGTATTTGGCCCACTGGTCCTTGTCCAGATGGTGCTGCAAGCAAGTCCGTTCAAAAGCAGTCAAGAAAGAGTCCAAGTCTCCATCCTTCTCCAGCACTGGGAAGTCCTCAACACGGACCTTTGGAAGTTTGGTGTCTTGAAGGTCACGTGTGGCTGATGAGGGCCGGAGCTGAGCTAGCTGCAGCTGGTGGTCCCGGTCTGCCTGTTGCCGTCGCTCCGCAGCCTCACGCTCTGCCTGGCGCTCTTCACGCGCTGCCTGCCGCTCTGCCTGCCGCTCCGCAGCCTCACACGCTGCCCTGCGCTCTGCCATGAGTTCCCTGTAGCCCTCCCGGTCTCCAGCCTGGAGAAGGGCCATAGCCATTTGAAGAAGGCTATCCGAGCCTCCCAGGCTCGGTGGAATGGCACGTGGTGATCTGCGGCCCGCTGCGGAGCCTGGTGATTCACTGTCCATTGCAGAGCGGAGGGCTGGCATCTGGCTCGTTGAGGACCCTTGGGTGAGCTGCTCCTCATCTTGTCCAGCAGTGCCAGGTTGTGCAATGTCCTCTGCAGAGCTGTTTTCTGGCGTCGAGCTCCTGGAGGACTCGTGGGCAATCTCCTCATTACTGTCCACAGCACCGTCCTCCCTCTCTTCGGCTCCTGCTTTAGCATTGGCCAGTTGCATAGCTCTGCTCCTGGTGCCATCAGCCATTCTTGCAGACTTTTGGTCACTGACACAGAACTGACACCCGATGCCTCCACACACCTTACAGTATCTGCACTCTGACACTCTAGTGTTGAGCTAGTCTGAAGACCCCAGCAGCCACAGCTGCTGCAGGCAGTCTTTAGTGTCTGGGAGTATGGGTCTCACACTCACACACACTATTATCTCGATCCCACCGCTATGCCACCAATATGTCACAAACCACCGGGGGGGTCACTCAGAAATCCCCCGCGCTGGCTACCAGTACGTCACAATCGGGGGGTAACAAGTGGGTGTCACCCCTCCTTTATACCTCCCGACCGACAGACAGAGCACGTGACGCGCTCTCTAGCGCCCCTCTTATAGTCAGGCCAATTATGGAATTGCCCGACAATAAGCAAGGAGGCCGCTATACTACTTATGCCGATTATTGAAGGGTCCCCGGTGAGAGTAGGGTATATATTCCCCCGACCTCCGCGGGCGGAATATATAAAACCTCCCCGAATCTCACTGGCCTCCCCACAATAATCCTTGGCACAACTCGCTGCCACCAACCGCTTCACGGTAACTATTAGCCGAACACACAGACGTGGGATTCAAGATCGAGATAACAGAACAGCCCAAGATTAATTATATAATTTAATCAGCCTAAAGCACACTAGAAACTACAATATATACAATAGGGAATCTACAGAATATACATAGGTCAGAGTACAGTTACAGATAAAGCATGGTTTACAAACAGGTATGCAATTCAATCAGTTACCTTGTGCGTCTGGCCACAGGGGGGCGCTGTAGACCAGGTTTCCAGGAACTCCCACAGATGTTTCCTACACGTGACCCCCAGCGAAAGAACCCTGGAAAATGGCCGAAGTAGGGTTATCAACCTGGGCAAATCCAGGTCCCCTCCTACCTTAGTGACCTCAGAGGGAGCACTGCTCCACCCCTGGCTGGAGTTATGGACAATCCACAACATGGAATATGGGCCATAACTTTGCCTGGGAGCGTCGTAGGCGGACGCCGACGCTCTCATTGTGACAGCTATGAATTTAGCTACAGAACGAGAGGTTTCATGACTTGTCTACTAGTTCCCCATTGGCTGATATCACGCCTGGGGTATTTCCCAAGCTCCCGCTCCCATAAAAAGGGTGTGCCAGCATCGTCCGCATGCGGAGACACCATTTTTATGGTTGCCATATTTATCGGAAATATGGCTTGCGAGATATGAACCATTTTTTACTGGAGTCGTTCTGCCTGGATACTTCCAAGCTTGCTAATTAGATAGCAGCTCCTACCACAGGGTCACGGCAGGGAGTCCTCCTGTGTCCATTGTTCCCACATCATCTCATCTCCATATCACAGGAGATGGCCATGGAGGTGTAACACCTTCACAGATGCTGGACATTGAGAACAAGAAGGGAGGGGGGCACTGCCAGGGAGTGATGAGCGATTATGACTGGAAGTCATAATTCATCTTCATATCCCGGGATTTGCCTCACAACTGTTAAATCAGCAGTAGAAATGATCATTAGAGGACTACAATCAGCTCAGTAAGTGACACATTGCTGGAATCAGGGTCTCTGTCTCTACATTATGCTGCTCTTGCGAAAGTATTCGGCCCCCTTGAATTTGTCAACCTTTACCCACATTGCAGGCTTCAAACATAAAGAAAAACAATTTTAAATTAATGGTGAAGAATCACCATTAATTTAGACACAATTGTGAAGTTGAACGAAATTTATTGTTTATTTTAAACATTTTTAAAAAATAAATAACTGAAAAGTGGGGAGTGCAATATTATTCGTCCCCTTTAAGTTAATACTTTGTAGCGCCACCTTTTGCTGCGATTAGAGCTGCAAGTCGCTTGGGGTATGTTTTATGTATATCGTTTGGCGTTGTGCCCAAAAAGTTCGATTTTGGTTTCATCTGACCAGAGCACCTTCTTCCACATGTTTGGTGTCTCCCCCAGGTTTGGTCCCCCAGACCAAAAGTTTGGACACAGCTTCTCATTCAAAGAGTTTTCTTTATTTTCATGACTCTACAAATTGTAGATTCACATTGAAGACATCAAAACTATGACTGAAAACATATGGAATGAAATACTTAAAAAAGTGTGAAACAACTGAAAATATGTCTTATATTCTAGGTTCTTCAAAGTAGCCACCTTTTGCTTTGATTACTGCTTTGCACACTCTTGGCATTCTCTTGATGAGCTTCAAGATGTAGTCACTGGAAATGGTTTTCCAACAGTCTTGAAGGAGTTCCCAGAGATGCTTAGCACTTGTTGGCCCTTTTCCCTTCACTCTGCGGTCCAGCTCACCCCCAAACCATCTTGATTGGGTTCAGGTCTGGTGACTGTGGAGGCCAGGTCATCTGGTGTAGCACCCCATCACTCTCCTTCTTAGTCAAATAGCCCTTACACAGCCTGGAAGTGTGTTTGGGGTCATTGTCCTGTTAAAAAATAAATGATGGTCCAACTAAACGCAAACCAGATGGAATAGCACGCCGCTGCAAGATGCTGTGGTAGCCATGCTGGTTCAGTATGCCTTCAATTTTGAATAAATCCCCAACAGTGTCACCAGCAAAGCACCCCCACACCGTCACACCTCTTCCTCCATGCTTCACGCTGGAAACCAGGCATGAAGAGTCCATCCGTTCACCTTTTCTACAAAGACACGGTGGTAGGATCCAAAGATCTCAAATTTGGACTCATCAGACCAAAGCACAGATTTCCACTGGTCTAATGTCCATTCCTTGTGTTCTTTAGCCCAAACAAGTCTCCTCTGCGTATTGCCTGTCCTTAGCAGTGGTTTCCTAGCAGCTATTTTACGATGAAGGCCTGCTGCACAAAGTCTCCTCTTAATAGTTGTTCTAGAGATGAGAAGGTGTGTCCAAACTTTTGGTCTGTACTGTATATACTATATATATATATATATTTTTTTTTTTTTATTTAACCTATACTGTGTATACGATCAACAATCTGAGATATGCAGAAGGTGCAACTCTACTGGAAGATAGTGAGAAGAACCTGATGAAACCTATCCTGAAATTGTAAAAATAAAGTGAGATGATATAACTTTACCTGACCAAGAAGGCTGAAATCATGACTACCACCAATGAGCAATTCCACATAAAGATCACCATTGAAGAAATAGAAATAGTCAGGAGTTTTGTTGTTCTTGGGTCCCTCATTAATCATAGTGGCGGAACGACAGAAGAGAAGTGCCAAATAGCACTGCAATCATGGTGAGAGTGAACCAAAAATGGAAGTGCAAGGACGTTTCATCACCATCAAAGACTGATCACTTTAATTGTGTTCCCAATTGTGTCATATTGCCATGAGATGTCGATACTTGCGAAAGCAGACAGAAGAAATATTGATGCCTTTGAGCTGTGGTGCTTGAAGAGACTTCTTCGAATTTCATGGACAGCTAGAATCAACAACAGAGATGTTCTTCATCCTATAAACCAGGGATGGGGAACCTGCGGCCTGCGATGACCTTTTATATGGCAGTGCTGGGCCGCCGCTGCGGTCTTGTAGGCCGCCGGGCCTTTAAATCACCTCATGTGCTACATGTGTGAACCAATGAGCTCTCCCGCTGTCCAGTGGCAGCATGCTCAGTGGTGTGTGCCCACCCCTTTGCCCTCCGGAGTGGTGTGCCCGCCCCTCTGCCCTCAGGAGCAGTGTGTCCGCCCTTTTGCCCTCAGGAGCGGTGTGCCTGCCCCTCTGCCTTCCGGTGCTGTGTGTCCGGCGCTTGCACTCTGGCGCTTTGTGTCAGACACTGCTGTGTGTCTGGCGCCTGCCCTCTGTGCTCTCTGTGCCCCATCCAGTGCTTTGTGGCCTTTCAGTTCTGTGTACCACCACCCAGAGGTGTGTGCAATGCTCAGTGCTGTGTCCCCACCACCCATGTTGTGTATCACCCCAGGTTTGTGTCCCCCCAGTGATGTCAGAGCTCTGCAAGTGCTGTGTACAGCCCCCCCAGTGCTGTGCAGCCCCCCCATGCCGTGTGCCCTCCCAATGCTGTGTATCACCCCCAGTGTTGTGTTCCCCCCAGTGATATCCGTACCTCCTAGTGATGTCTGTGCTCTGAAAGTGCTGTACATGCTCTCACTCTTCCCAGTGATGTCTGTGCCCCCCCAGTGATGTCTGTGCCCCTCCTGTGATATCTGTGACCCCCAGTAATATCTGTGCTTTCCCCAGTGATGTCTGTGCTCCCCCAGTGATGTCTGTGCTCTCCCAGTGATGTCTGTGCTATCCCAGTGATGTCTGTGCCCCCAGTGATGTCTTTGCCCACCTCCAGTGATGTCTGTGCCCCCCAGTGATGTCTGTGCCTCCCAGTAATGTCTTTGTCCCAGCCCCTCTTGTGATGTCTGTGCCAAAGCCCCTCTTGTGTTGTCTGTGCCCCAACCCCTCTTGTAATGTCTGTGCCCCAGCCCCTCTAGTGATGCCTGTGCCCCAGCCCCTCTTGATATATGTGTGCCCCAGCCCCTCTTGTGATGTCTGTATCCCCAGCCCCTCTTGTGATGTCTGTACCCCCAGTGATGTCTGTGCCCCCAGCTCCTCTTGTGATGTCTGTGCCCCCAGTCTCTCTTGTGATATCTGTGCCCCAGCCCCTCTTGCTTTGTGTATGCCCCCAGCTAATCTTGTGATTTCTGTGCCCCCCCAGTGATGTCTGTGCCCCCAGCCCCTCTTGTGATGTCTGTGCCCCAGCCCCTCTTGTGATGTCGGTGCCCCAACCCCTCTTGTAATGTCTGTGCCCCAGCCCCTCTTGTGATGTCTGTGCCCCAGCCCCTCTTGTGATGTCTGTGCCCCAGCCCCTCTTGTGATGTCTGTGCCCCAGCCCCTCTTGGGATGTCTGTGCCCCAGCCCCTCTTGGGATGTCTGTGCCCCAGCCCCTCTTGGTATATCTGGGCCCCAGCCCCTCTTGTAATGTCTGTGCCCCAGCCCCTCTTGATTTGTGTGTGCCCCAGCCCCTCTTGTGATGTCTGTGCCCCCCAGTGATGTCTGTGCCCCAGCCCCTCTTGTGATGTCTGTATCCCCAGCCCCTCTTGTGATATCTGTGCCCCAGCCCCTCTTGCATTGTGTAATCCCCCCAGCCAATCTTGTGATTTCTGTGCCCCCCCAGTGATGTCTGTGCCCCAGCCCCTCTTGTGATGTCTGTGCCCCAGCCCCTCTTGTGATGTTTGTGCCCCCTCTTGTAATGTCTGTGTCGCGGACGGGTGCCGCTCCACGGGAGAGGGGCTGCTTGAGGCGCTCGGATCCGGGATTGTGTCTGGGGCTCGAGTGGTGACCGGACCCGGGGCTCCTGCAACCGCCCGTCCTCGCAACAGTGAAAGGGGGTATTTACAGGGGAGATAGTTTTTGTCTGTGATGCCACCCGTGGGTTGCGGTGATGAGATGGTGGCACTGCCACTGCCTCTGGGGACAGTGCCCGGGACCGATGGTGTGGGGCAGCAAGATGGTATCCCCTCCACGGGTAGGGGGGGTGCAGTCCCGGGGCCTAGGTGTAGGTGGGGAGCAGTGTTGGGGCACCGTCGGCAGGTTGGACCGGATGACACCGGTGTACTCATGATTAGGAATAATCCACACAGAGTCTGTACTGTAAACCAAGGCCGGATGCCAGTTGCCGTTGTAGAGATGTGCTGGTCCCTCACACGGGTTAGCAAGGTAGGGACCCTTTCTCCTCCACTTGTGTTTTGCTGTATGTTGATTTAACCCACTTGAAATGGGAGAAATCCGCTCCCCTGTGGTTTTGTGTACAAAATCTGACCCTTGGGATTTTAGTGGGTTCTGGCGGACACCCTATCCCCTGCGTTGGGTTGCCGTTTTGCTCTCTGGGCTTCTTTCTGGAAACAAGGCCTGGAACCTTGTCCCACTGGTCAATTAACAAGGGGCCTGAAGCTTGCCTTGTCCTAGGGTCCAGGTACCCCGCCTGTGCACGGCCTCTGAACCGGATTCCCACTGTCAGTACCGGCGGGCTAAAACCCTGCCCCGGTCCACTTCGGGTCTCCCGCGACCGGATCTCCATCGCCTGTGGCTCGACCCTGCTGTCTGCCACCTAGTCGGTTTTCCCATGGTCCAAGGGATCCGACCCCTGACCACTCAGCTCCAGTGACTCAACTCCACTCCACTTTCTTAACTCTCTTAACTCACTCACTGACGTGTCCCCGCCCCTGTGTCACCTCAAGACCCCTAGGTGGGCGTTGCCATCTGCCTTGTCTCACCCACTGGTGTGTCCTGATTGTCATAAGGGGGCGACTAGGCTTTGTGGCGGTGTTCCTGTGTGTGGGATGTGATGGTAAATCCCAAGGAAGAGGCGATTCCTGTACCCTTGGTGGGGGTACAGTCATCTGTGACTACCTGGTTTTTCCAGGGCGTCACATCTGTGCCCCAGCCCCTCTTATGATGTCTGTGCCCCAGCCCCTCTTGTAATGTTTGTGCCCCAGCCCCTCTTGGTATGTGTGTGCCCCAACCCCTCTTGTGATGTCTGTGCCCCCAGTCTCTCTTGTGATATCTGTGCCCCAGCCCCTCTTGCGTTGTGTATGTCCCCCAGCCCCTCTTGTGATTTCAGTGCCCCCCCCCAGTGATGTCTGTGCCCCCAACCCCTCTTGTGATGCCTGTGCCCCCAGCCCCTCTTGCGTTGTGTATGCCTCCCCAGCCCCTCTTGCATTGTGTATGCCCCCCAGCCCCTCTTGCATTGTATATACCCCCCAGCCCCTCTTGCGTTGTGTATGCCCCCCAGCACCTCTTGTGTTGTGTTTGCCCCTAGCATCTCCTATGATGTGTATGCCCCCCAGCCCCTCTGGTGTTGTGTTTGCCTCTAGCGTCTCCTGTGGTGTGTGTGCCCTAGCATCTCCTTTGACTTATAAATCACATTGGAGATGCTAGGGGCATCTACATCACAGGAAGTGCTGGGAGCATAAACATCACAGGAGGGGCTGGGGATTTTTACATCACAGGAGGGCTGTGGGCATTTACATCACAGGAGGGGCTGGGGCATAGATATGTCACTAGCCCCTCATGTGATGTATGTGCCCCCAGTGTCTCCAGTGATGTATATACAGCAGTCCCAGCGTCTCCTATCTGATGTATATACGTCAGTCCCAGCATCTCCTATGTAATGTATATGCCCCCAACCCCTTCAGTGATGTATGTGCCTTCAGCATCTCCTGTGATGTATATACAGCAGTCCCAGTGTTTCCTATGTGATGTGTGTACCTCCAGCATCTCCTGTGATGTATATACAGCGTCTGTTATGTGATGTATATGATTTACCAATCTTATCACAAAGAGTTGACTGTGCTCCAGACCGAGACAAACCTGGAAAAGCAGTTGTGAGAAGAAACATGATTAGTATCACCTAACATCATAGCTGCACCACAGAGAAGCAGCTCCAGCCACCACATTAGGGGTGAGTTTATTAATTTTTTGACCAAATATAGCAGGGTCATTTTCACATTGATAATTTTGTGCGGCCCCCAAAGGTTGGTTGAAATTTCCAAATGGCCCTTGGCAGAAACAAGGTTCCCCACCCCTGCTATAAACTTAGAATTGAAATGGCAAAGTAAAAGCAGGAGACAGAATCTGACCTAATTTGGGTATGTGATGATGGAAAATTCCTTAAAAAATGAGATGCTTAGCATGGTCAGTGATAAAAGAAAACGGGTGATCGAAGGGCTGTTGGCTGGATGCTACTAAGAATGACCCATGAATGAACATCAAACAATTGAAAGAAGCCGTGGAAAACAGGAAAGCATGGCGAGAAGTGACCTACAGAGTATTAAAGGGTCAGATACGACTAAATGAATAGAATCAGACCATGGTTATAACACTGGGAGTACTTATTATTTTATTGTCTTTAAGAATAAATTGTTTTACCTGTCACCTGTTATTGTCTAGAGCTGATTGAACTGGCCAAAAACCAGGACTGGCAGATCACTGCTCAGTAAAAAAAAGTCCGCTCCGCTCCGGAATCCAGTGCCATATAAGTCAATGGGGACCAGAATCCCGAGATTTAAAACGTTGCTGGAAGGGATAGGGGAGTAGGAGTGTGCGCGGTATACTCACCCAGGCGGTGTCATGGCGGCAAACTCCTTTCGGGTCACACTTTTCCCTTCCGGAGCCGACAATTGAATATTCACTGCTTTGCCCGCCCACCAGCACGTGTAATTGGTTGCAGTTAGACACGCCCCCACCTTGAGTAGCAGCGTGGCAGCTGACTGCAACCAATCACAGGCCGCAGGACTGCCGGTGGATGGGGAAGCAGTGCAAGTGTCTGCAGGTTAGTATGGTGAGTGTGCATGTAGACAGAAACACATGCACGCTCCTGTCAGAAGTGTACGCGGCTGTGGCGGTGATGCGCTGTCAGACTCGTACAAGTCTGGCATGACAACAGCCGGCACAGTCTGCGCTCTGTACATGAGCGGGCATGTACACAGAAACACATATACGCTCATATCATAAGTTTGCGCAGTTGTGCCAGTGATGCGATGTCAGACTCGTGCGAGTCTGGCATGACATCACACGGCACGGCCTGCCGCTCTCTGAACATGAGTGTGCATGTACCTAGAAACACATGCACGCTCCTGTCAGAAGTGTACGCGGCTGTGACGGTGATGAGATGTCAGAGTCGTGCGAGTCCCTCGCAAGTGTGATTCCGGCCCAAGAGAAACCGCATGTGGCTTTTTTTTAAATTTAAATAAATAATTTAAAAAAAACGACGTGTGGTCCCCCCTAATTTTGATCCCCAGCCATGATAAAGCAGGCTGGGGGCTGGTATTCTCAGCCCGCAGCTGTCCGGTATTGCCGCATCTATTAGATGTGACTATCCTGATGCTATATCTGCTCTTCCCGTTGCCCTGGTGCGGTGGAAATCGGGGTAATGAGGGGTTAATAACAACGCACAGCTGCTACTAAATTGTCTGCACCAGATTTCAGCACCAAATTTCCACCTCTGGGCAGAATTTTTAATTTATTTTTTTTTTTTCATTTTTGGGCCAAGGGATGCAAATTTGGTGCTGAAAGTTTTACACCATATTCCTGCACCCTATCTACACCTCTTGGCAAAAAATGCAGAGTTTTTACACTTTTTTGCTGCGGTTTTTGCCGCGTTTTTTTTGCCAGAAGGTGCACATTTGGTGCTGAAATCATCTGCAACAGATTTGAGCACAAAATTTCCACCTGCTGGCAAATTATTATTTTTTTTTTTAATTTTCTTTTTTGGGCCAAAGGGTGCAAATTTGGTGCTGAAATTTTTACATCATAGTCCTGCACCCAATCTACACCTCCTGGCAAAACCCCCCCGCTTTTTTTACACATTTTGTGCTGAGGTTTTTGCCGCGGTTTTTGTTCCATCTCTTTGTTGCGGTTTTGTGCCAGGAGGTGCACATTTGGTGCTGAAATTGTCTGCACCAGATTTCAGCACCAAATTTCCACCTTTTGGCAGAAAATAAAAATATTTTTTGCATTTTTGGGCCAAGGGATGCAAATTTGGTGCTGAAATTTTTACACCATATTCTTGCACCCAATCTACACCTCTTGGCAAAAAAGTGGGTTTTTTACACTTTTTTTGCCTGTTTTTGTCGCGGTTTTTTCTTCCGGCTTATTGCCTCTGTGTTTTGCCAGAAGGTGCACATTCGTCTGCAACAGATTTCAGCACAAAATTTCCACCTGCTGGCAGAATTTTTTTTTTTATTTTAATTTTTGGGCCAAGGGATGCAAATTTGGTGTTGAAATTATTACACCATATTGCTGCATCCAACCTACACCTCCTGGCAAAAAAAAAGCTTTTTTACACATTTTTTTGCTGTGTTTTTTTATTCCGGCTTTTGGCTGCGATTTTTGCTGCAGTTTTGTGTCAGGAGGTGCACATTTGGTACTGAAATCATCTGCACCAGATTTCAGCACCGACTTTCCACCTCCTGGCAGAATTTTTTTTTTTTCATTTTTGTGCCAAGGGATGCAAATTTGGTGCTGAAATTTTTACACCATATTCCTCCATCCAATCTACACATCCTGGCAAACACAAAAAAATGCATTTTTTTACGCACTTTTTTTGCCGTGGTTTTTGCCGCGTTTTTTTGTTCCAGCTTGTTGCTGCGGTTTTGTGCTAGGAAGTGCACATTTGGTGCTGAAATCGTCTGCACCAGATTTCAGAACCAAATTTGCATTTTTTTTTTGTCACTTAAAAAAAACCCGACGTGCGGTCACCCCCAATTTTCATCCCCAGCCATGATAAAGCCGGCTGGGGTCTGGTATTCTCAGCCTGCAGCCGCGCGGATCTGGACTGTTACAGTCCGGATCCGCTCAGCCCTATTATTGACCCATTATTCTACTTGGCGAGTGTGCATCTGTGCTGCCCCAGCAGCAGTCGAAATGCTCGGATCCCGGGTTGCTGTGGCTCGAGGGTCTCCGGACCCGGGGGCTTGCGGCCACTTCAAATGTAAGGGGATATTTACCAGGGATGAATGTTCGTGATGCCACCTGTGGGTTGTGGTAAGGGGAGTACCGCTGCTGCCAATAAGACTACCGGGGCAGATGGTGTGGGGGCAGCCAGGTGTCACTCCCTCCGTAGGTAGGGAATGCCCCGGATAGTGGGGATTTGGTGAACAGGTGGCTTGGTCTTGGAAAGCAGGGTGTAGGGGTCAGATTACTTACTGCGGTAGTTGTGGTGCTGGATTTTTGTGGAATAAGCAGACACTCACACAGATGGTAAACCAAGGTCTCTAGGCATCGCAGTCTCTATGGGGGGAGCTCGTCCAGGTCCCACTCCCACAAGTGTCACTTGGTAAGTCCGGAGCTCTGCCTCCGTGCACAAATTGATTGACCATTGTGGCTCTTCGGCTTAAAGCTTTCGGGCCCCGCCACCCGTGTGTATGACACCTGTGCTCTTGGTGGCTGGCACTTGGAATTTTAGTGGGTTGTGTATTTTGGAGAACCCTATCCCCCGCATTGTGTTCATGCCTCCAATCTCTGAGCTCTTGGGGAAAGTTCATAAAGAGACTATCCTTCAAAGGTTAATTGCGAAGGCGCTTGAAGCTCTTCCCTGATCTAGGGTCCTGTACTGTGCCATGCTCGGTACCGGTAAGGTGGCTGGGCTTTCTGGTGCCAACAGTCCTCCTAGACTGCGTCTGCTACACTCCTGTCCTGTGTTCCTGATACTGGTCCTCGACTCCTGTGGTCCCGGACCACCGTCTGCGACCCAACCTGTCGCTTCCCTGGGAGCTCCAACTCCCCTGCTCCTCACTTTCTGAGGGCTACCACTGAACAACCCTGTCTCCTCTCCCACCAGTCTGCCTGACCCCTAGGTGGGCGGCCGTGCTCCAACTTGACCAACCCACTGGTGTGTCTGTCCAGCTCTGGTGTGAGGTGTGGTTGGGATTTGTAGTGCGGATGTCAGTGACACTGTTGATGGGAAACTGGAACCATGGGGGGGTAGGCCTTGCACCCTGGGGGGCAAGATGCAGTTCCCTGTAGCACCCTGATGTAGTCAGGGGCGCTACACATCCACCTAGTGCACTTAAGGGTACTTTACACGCTGCAACATCGCTACCGATATATCATCGGGGTCACGTCGTTAGTGACGCACATCTGGCACCGGTAGCGACATCGCAGCGTGTGACACCAAGGAGCAACGATCAACGATCGCAAAATCGTCCAAAAATGGTGATCGTTGACACGTCGCTCCTTTCTTTAATATCAATGCTGCTGCAGGTACGATGTTGTTTGTCGTTCCTGTGGCAGCACAAGTGATGCCCTGGACTAGCCAGGCAGTCACAGGTAGGCCCCCTACACAAACAACCCCCCCCTTAATAAGGTGACAGCAGCCAACCTACAAAACCTTGTCACCTCACTCAGGGGTTGATGTTCACACCAGGGGGCGGAGCCAGGCGGTTGGCCCCGTCCACCGAGGAGTTCACAGGCCCTGAGGCAGGAAAAACAGATTAGATTAGTTTTGACAGTGAAGTGGAGTGGAGTTCAAGGGCAGACCTGTGTCCAGGTGTGCCACAGTCTAACTCCAGGTGTCTGGGTTGGATCCCAGTCACTTCTGGCAAGGAGGCAGACGGTGACTTTGTTTTGCCCCGTTTTAAAAAAGAGACATGGCTGAGAACTTGCAGGCCACCCAAAAACTTTTGGGCTTGTAAATAATCTCCGGACCGACCTGCCCCGTTTCACGACCTCCGGAGAGGCAGGCTGGAGGATGGGCCTGTGGGAAAGTGATGGCCAAGGCCCCGTCACCAATGCAACCGGTGGCGATCCTCCGTGTTGGGGCTCCCCTGGACGTGGGGCCTCTGAGAGACAACCGGGTGTGGAACCCTGTACCCGTCCCGTATAGCAACACCTGGGCCCGTTCCTGGACTGGGGAAAAGGGGTGCTGCCCGTTTCTTAGGGGCAGCATCAAGGCTAGGTTTGTTTGGGTGGGTGACAGAAGGACCCGGTCCCGCTCCCGTTGTTAATAAAAATGTTATATGTTTGCAACGTTTAAGAATATGCCTTCTGTAAGGGAAGATTTCAAAATATGCTTAAAATTGTACAAAGTTTATTATGCTTGTAAATATGTTTTACTCTTTTTCAGTTCAAAAGCAACAAAATAAACTGGTGGTGGACGGGCAGCCCACAGATGGTCTGCATTAAACCAAGAGGGAATGTGACGCCCTGGACTAGCCAGGTAGTCACAGGTAGGCCCTTACACAAACACCCCCCCCCCTTAATAAGGTGACAGCAGCCAACCTGCAAAACCTTGTCACCTCCCTCAGGGTTTGATGTTCACACCAGGGGATGGAGCTAGCTGGTTGGCCCCACCCACCGAGGAGTTCACAGGCCCTGAGGCAGGAAAAACAGATTAGATTAGTTTTGACAGTGAAGTGGAGTGGAGTTCAAGGGCAGACCTGAGTCAAGGTCTGCCACAGTCTAACACCAGGTGTCTGGGTTGGAGCCCAGTCACCTCTGGCAAGGAGGCAGACGGTGGTGGCTGCCTACAGGAGCTGGGATTACAGCCGGTGGAACCGTAAGGGACCAGGACCGGGTAGTGGCCCGCCGGTACCGAACCGGGGAACCGATTGGAAACCAGAGCACCAGGAGGGGTACTCAGACCCAGTACGAGGCCCAAAAACAACTGGACCGAATCAAATCAACTGATTGAGGACTGGACTTTAGACCCTTTCCCACCCAAGAGTCGGCTGAAGACAACAGCCCAATGATAGGGGTAGAAAGCCACCGCCCAGGCATCGAGACCCCACGGGCGATCGTCTGCAGCCACATGGGTTCTACTGGCATACATCAGGCTGGGGAGCGGACTACCGTTGCTCAGGCATAGGAGTCATCATTTTCTACACAAGTGAGGTGCAGGAGAAAGGCGGAAACCACCAACCTGAAAAGGGGAAAAGCGCAGCCGGCTGCGGGCACCATCCACCATCTTGTTTGGTTTACTAGAGACTCCAGCGTGTTTGTAATAGTGAGTACAACAGTGCTTTCGGGCCGTGCACCGCGCCGCACCGCACCGACACGCCAGCAGCATCATACATTCCCCCGCCTCAGCACTTCCCTCAGGCCCCCGGGACCATCATCCCCCTACTCACAGAGGGGGTCAACACCAAGCTGCGCAACACCGTCCCCGGGAGCCTAGTCAACGGCAGCAGTGGTGTCCATCCATTCACCACAACCTGTGGGTGGCTTCACGAACTTAATCCTCCAACAACCGCGGCCCTGGCCTTGGACCTCTCCACCAAACACCACCCCTCACGTAGTGCCAGCAACTCCCTTTCAGAAGTGACATGACACCTGGGTGCGTGAGGAGCTCGAGCCACCCACCGACGAGCACGGATCCCAGCAGCTCGGCAGCTGGCCGAGCCCCAGGCGGTACACACACATTGCTGTGTGTAACACCGCAGGAACAACAAACATCTCCTTATCTGCGTCCACCGGCAATGCGGAAGGAAGGAGGTGGGCTGGATGTTACGTCCCGCTCATCTCCACCACTCCGCTTCTATTGGACGGCCACTTAGTGACGTCGCGGTGACCTCGCTGTGACGCCGAATGCATCTTCCCCTTGAAGGAGGGGTTGCTCGGCGGTCACAGCGACGTCGCTGACAAGGTATGTGCGTGTGACGCTGCTGTAGCGATAATGTTCGCTACGGCAGCGATCACCAAATGTTGCATGAACGACGGGAGTGGGTGCTATCGCGCTCGACATCGCTAGCAATGTCGCAGCGTGTAAAGCACCCTTAAGTCATAAGAGCACTAAGATATGGGAGGAGTGTTGGCCAGTCCCCCTACATAAGTGAGTAAAGCTTTGCAAGCTAAGTTTGTGACCTTCATCCCACAAGTGCCATGGCTGGTTCTGCCAGCTATGACTGAAATAAAATGTGGAGAATTGAGGGGTGGAATCTAAAGGCCACTTTACACACAGAGATAAATCTGCGGCAGATCTGTGGTTGCAGTGAAATTGTGGACAATCAGTGCCAGGTTTGTGGCTGTGTACAAATGGAACAATATGTCCATGATTTCACTGCAACCACAGATCTAACAAAGATTTATCTCTGTGTGTAAAGTGGCCTTTAGTCCAACATTACAAAACAACAAACTGGAACTGAACAAGAAAGTGTTCTCTCCAGATGTACCAAGATATACTTTTTATATCATGATGTCCACATAAATTAGGACATGGGTAATCAGTCTGAGCTCACTCCAAAACCGCAATGTTTAAGATTAGGGACTAGTGAATTTCATCTTCTAGATTTGTTAGCTATTTGACTACACTTGCTATAAGCAGGCGGCACGGTGGCTCAGTGGTTAGCACTGCAGTCTTGCAGTACTGGGGTCCTGGGTTCAAATGCCACCAAGGACACTATCTGCAAGGAGTTTGTATGTTCTCCCTGTGTTTGTATGGGTTTCCTCCCACACTCCAAAGACATACAGATAGGGACTCTAGATTGTGAGCCCCAATGGGAACAGTGTTGCCAATGTATGTAAAGCGCTGTGGAATTAATAGCACTATATAAATGAATAAAATTATTAATTATTATTATAAGTATCCTAATAAAGGCACGCCACAAATGACTTATGAATCAGCAATGATTAAATCAGGAAAAGAGATCTGCTCACCTCTACTTTTAAAGATGAGCAGTATCGACCGACAATCTAATATGTCTGTGGACCTCCTTACTTCCCTCTTAAATATGATGTCGAGGAAAATAAAGATCCAACATGTCCCCTTTCAGACTGGAGATCCTTTTCTTCTCCTTGAGATAAGCTGTCCAGAGAAGTATGGCAGTAGCTCTCATACAGAACCCAAGAGTGCTCAGCACAACATCCCATGTATGGATGAGTCAGGAAACAGCCGTCGCGTCAAATGATCTGTTGTGTATGGGGGCTTTAATTATATTCATACACTGGAGCAGGGATGGGGAGAGTTAATACAGTGTCTTGAAAAAGTATTCATACTCCATGAACTTTTTCAAAATTTTTTCAAGTTACACCCAAAACCTTAATGTATTTTATTGTGATTTTATTTGATACTAGCTGTACTACCCGGCTTCGCCCGGGTTAATAACTGCTGTTAACAAAATAGAATGTATTAGCAAAAATTTATTCTGCACACAAAAACCACAAAACAAATAGATAAAAATGTAATTATTAAAAGGCAAAAACTAAGCTAATAGAAGCATTTCACAACATATATTTCAACACCACAGATATTCCACACAGATTTAACATCCTATGACCTCACACATACTGAGAATGTCCTTTGTTGCCTATATTAACCAATCAGAGCTCAGATTAATTAACTGTAGCAAAATAGAAGCTAAGTGGTGATTGGTTGCTATTGGCAGCCTGATAATTCTCCAAGCAACAGAAAGCCCTCCCCTGACAGTATATATTAGCTCACACATATACATAATAGACAGGTCATGTGACTGACAGCTGCAGTATTTCCTATGTGGTACATTTCTTGTTCTTGTAGTTTGGCTGCTTATTAATCAGATTTTTATTTTTGAAGGATAATACCAGACTTGTGTGTGTTTAGGGCAATTATGTGGCGAGGTTGGTGTATGTGTGGTGAGATGTGTGCTGAGGGTGGTATATGTGTTCAAGCACGTGGTAGTGTGTGGCACATTTTGTGTGTGTGTTCATATCCCAGAGTGTGGTGAGTATCCCATGTCGGGGCCCCACCTTAGCAACTGTACGGTATATACTCTTTGGTGCCATCGCTCTCCTTCTTTAAGTCCCCCTTGTTCACATCTGGCACTTTTCGTTTCACTTTTTCCCCATTATGTAGATAGGGGCAAAATTGATTGGTAAATTGGAACACGCGGGGTTAAAATTTCGCCTCACAACATAGCACCCGGCGCTGCCCAGGATAGTAACTGTCTCTCTGTTTCTCTCCCATTCTCTGTCTGTCTCCCCCTCTGTATATATCTCTCTGTCTCTCTCTCTCTATCTCTTTGTCTGTCTGTCTCTTTCCCTGTCTGTCTCTTTCTCCGTCTGTCTCAATCTCTTTCCCAGTCTGTCTATCTATCTCTTTCTCTGTCTATCTATCTCTGTTACTTTCCCTGTCTGTCACTTTCCCTGTTTGTCACTTTCCCTGTCTGTCACTTTCCTTGTCTTTCCCTGTCAGTCTCTTTCCCTGTCAGTCTGTATCTTTGTCTGTGTCTATCTCTTTGTGTCTGCCTCTTTCCCTGTCTGTGTCTCTTTCTCTGGCTGCATTGTGACACGCCAACATTCCATATAAGGGCGTGGCTGCGCATTCCTCTGAAGTTCTGGCTGCACTGTGGCTCCGAGCTCCATTCGCTTTAATGGAGGCAGGTTTTTTGGCGAATAACTGTAAAGAGCGGGGTTAAAATTTACCCTCAAAACATAGCCTATGACGCTCTCGGGGTCCAGAAGTGTGAGTGTGCAAAATTTTGTGGCTGTAGCTGCGACGGTGCGGATGCCAATCCCGGACATACACACACACATACACACACATACACACACACACACACACACACACACATACACACACATATTCAGCTTTATATATTAGATACCAACACAAAGTAGTAAGTATTTGTGAGTGTAAAGGAAATGGTTTGCTAAATATTTTAAAAATATAAATCTGAAAATTGTAATGTGCATTTGTATTCAGCCTCCGTTTTGTCTGATACCACAAAATAAAATCCTGAGTGATTAATTGCCTCCAGAAATCAACTAAATAGTAAATTTAGTCCACCAGTGTTTTAATTTATTACCAGTATAACTACAGCTGTTCTGTAAAGGCCTCAGGGGTGTGAAAATGTCAAGGTTAAAATGACGATGATGATGAGACTCAAAGGATCTCTCGGGATCTGACTGCTGTTTCAAATTAAAATGTCATGTGTGCACGTGAGATTAAATAATAACGGACAGCAAGTCAGTTATAGCTATCTCCATGACTGGCACTGACCAAGTGGTCTTTATTATTTGAATCTTTCCACAACTCTTGAGAAGTGAAGGGTCTGGACAAAATACAGTCCAATCAAATATTGTGGGTCGGAGCTTCAAGACATATAGATCTGCATAGTCTCTTCCTGATTGGTCAGTCCAGGCTCCAGGAATTTCTTTTGTATATCATCTCCTTTGGGTGTAGACAGGATACGGCAGCCATCTTTAGGATTACATGTGCTGGTACATATATACATACACTGTGTCTAAGGAAAATACACTGAATATATAATATACATATATACATGTTAGTAAAAAACAAAAGCATTCACAAATATGTGTGTTAGTTTACATCTACTGAACTATATACCTGAGTCTATGAAATGGCTGAATTAAGTATTTTTGTATACTCAATTCTTGTCCTCAACAGTCCCCCCCTAAAAACTTATTTCTGCCATTTCTGAATTCTAAGGGTACTGTGTTTCCTTAGGAAGAGAGGTAGAAAGATCTGTTGAAAAACCTGCCTAACTGAACGTTGAGGCATGGGTGTAGAGGGGAAAGGGGTTTTCTTCACTGGTTTGAGACCAAGGACTCCTAGATGAGTCCTCACCCTTTGTAGTTGGACTTTCCCATGTCTCAAGGTTCTCTAAGTCCTCTTTTCTAACTGTTCTGGCAATAATGGTCTGAGACTGTACAGGTTTTCTGAAAATGATAAGTATGAGCAGAATGCTCAGTGCAGCTCTGGTTGATCGACCCTTCTGCAATGCGAGGTGTGGATCTATAGATTTTTCTGCGGTTGGATCGGCTCCTCTAGTGTTGACTCATGGCTCTTTCTCGCTTGTCGTTTAGGATCAATCAGTCTCCTGACTGGAGACCATATGCTAATAGCTCTGATTTAAGATCTGGAATTGGAAAATACACCTGTTTATCACACTATTCAGTCAATTATGTAAAAATTGTACATGCCTGTGTTAAACCAAAAAACATCTTACATAAAGACCTGTTTATTACGAAAAGAAAACAAAACATATACATTTTATACAAGATTTACTAGTTTCCACTTTTCTATAAAATATATACTTTTTGTAAACACATTTTTTTTTTTTTTACATACCAACTTCATGTGCTTCTCAACAATAATGTCGTTTTCTGCACTGGAATGCCTCTGACCAAACCTGGAGAGAAATCTACACAACACACACAGACTTGCATACAACGTGCTCATGATATATATCTATAATCAGTTTGCAGTCTCTAAAAATGGGTAGAGTAGGTGCAGGGTGTTTCTGCGGATTCTTTACAGTTTTTTCTCACTTCGTTTTAGGCACATGTCTTACAAGACTGGGTGAATCTGCCCACCTGGGTACTGAACCCTGGTGTCTTCAAAGCACACACTGATAGCTGTCTTTCACAGATTTCAGTCCATAGGTTACCTGGGCCATCATTAAGAAGAGCTCTCATGGCAGAGAAAGCTTACCACCCTTTGTCCACAGACCTTCCTCAGTCAGCTGGCTCCCTGCATGTCATACTCCATTCTGTTAGGGCCAGATGGACGGGCAGACCCGGGAGGTGGATCCACTGGGCCGAACTCCCTGATGAGGGACAGGAGTCCGGTAGCCGGAGCACTTTAGGTAGCAGGACAGTCCGTGCACTGGAACACAATGGAGAAGTCCCTGGGACCACGAGGTCACTGATGGTGGTCCGGGTGACGGAGCTCAAGTTCGGAAGCCGTGATGATGTCAGGCGGGGTCCGGAACCGTTGGAGCGAGATGACGGGTCACCGCAGGGAACCGAGATGGTACGGACTGTCAGGATGGCAGATGGGCAGCGTTCGGGGTTCGAGATACAGCAGGACCGGATGGCGATGCAGGATCGGCTCTAGAAGACAGAGAGATAAGTATCTCACAGAACACAAGGAGACCTGACTCCTAGCTTGGGAAAACACGAAGAACAGGCCCCGCTCCCTTGGACATTAACCCCCTTTATACCCTGTACCTGTATGCATCATTTCCTGTCAGTGGACACTGGCCCTTTAAGAAAGGGTCAGTGACCGCGCGCGCGCCCTAATGCGCATGCGCGCGGCCCGGGTGCCAGAAGCCAGGGCAGGAAGCTGAGAGGAGGACGCAGCAGAGCCGGCCAGGGACTGGGAAGCCGACGGGCGCCGGGAGCGGGGACCAGGAGGCCTGGGAAGCGCGGGCACTGGAGGCTGGGGAGCGGGGAGCGTGGCAGGTGAGCCGGGGAGCGGAGCAGAGGACCCGGGGAGCGGAGCAGAGGACCCGGGGAGCGGAGGAGAGGACCCGGGGAGCGTGACACATTCCTTGTTGTATCGCTTGTTCCTGTAGGGATTTAAGAACACAAGGAGTGACAGAAGTCACTAACGATGTGACAGGTGTCACCGAGGCATGGTCGGTATTGGTGAAAGACTCTCAACTCTAGGCCCGTTCACTGCTTCTTGGTCAGCTGCACCTGTGCGTGGATCTCCATCCGATTCCGTCAGCTCAGATCTAGACTTTCTCTTCAGCATACCTAGCTCATTTGACAACAGGAAAAAAATCTACAACTTACATACACATCTAAAAACTCTTACCCACTCCTGTTCTACCCATCTAGAGAGGGCATTTAATATGTCACTGCCTCCTGTATCGATAGGAGGGGAGGGAGTGGTATGAATTTAGACTACCTCATGTGGTGTAAACAGTAGCATATCCAGTGTAGAATCGACCAACATCTTGTTCCATCTATAAAAACAAAAACTAAAAAATATACATTAGATCATTCTTATAACTTTAACTCTGACCATAATACAGTTAGTGGTCATCTATACGTCACATGACTGAAAATACTAAATAAATAAAAAAATAAACATATAGGACAAGATTTTTCCCATTTCAGTTAACAGATATACCTCATAGTAATCTAATTAACATAGCCTGTGGGGGAAGGGTCAGCTTCAAAACCTATCTAATTTGCCTGCTGCGCCCTCAAAGAAACTGGAGAATATAATTAATACCTTATTCCCCCCTTGTTTAATTGTTTATATACCAATGTGGCAAAATTCAGAGTTTTTATACTGGTATTCCCTAAAAGAAAAATAAAACAGCAGGTAATAAATTAGCTACATACTAAAACTAAAAATGAACAAACACTGAAAATAACCTATATCTTACAACAATATACATTGCTGGGGAATTTTAAAACCTTACGATAAACACTGTATCCATATATACTGTATCCACAAAGAAAAAAAACCTTTTGATAGTAGAAATAATTGAGACCTGATTAGGTGACAGCAGTAACTAGGTGGCTAACCTGCAAAAATATATATAAATTGTTTAGAAATAATCGTAAAAACAGAAAAGGTGATAGAGTCACAAAATAAAAATATATTGTTCGAATAAATCGCCATTAAAAAACAAAACAACACAGAAATTAATTTGCATATCTTATGAAATCTAATTTTCCCTACAAAATTAATTTAAACATTCAGGTATAAATAGGAAACTAGAAATATGAAATCCTGAACTCTAAGGTTTAAGCCAAACTTACGTCAGTATTGGGGAAAGACACATTCCATCCTTATCTCTTAAAAACGAGAGAAGGAAAAAAACCCCTCATCTTATGCTGTAAACTCTGGACAAATTTTTGCTCCGCTCCTCGGATACACCGCTCAATGCTCTTACAAATGGATATAATACCTTCTGAGGGTAAGTCTCCCAAGATTTTTTAGATTAGCTAACACAATGCAAACATACGTATTTACCTACCTCTATTCTATGTTATGTTATTTTACTGGACTTTTAAAATACCAATTATTGTATTAAAAATAGTAAGATACCTCTTACTATTTATCAATTCAGTAAAAATTTCACTTAGTTATCTTTGACTTGCATTTATGGGATAGCTGTGTAAACAAATATACTATTTATACTTATTCAAACGTGTTAGTTATATATACCAGAGAACACCTCCCACCGGGGATGGGTGGAGAGTTTTGAACAAAGAGCCATTGCGAGGGGTGTGGCTTATGAGGTGTACTGCCATCAGTGGGTGTAGCAAGATAGCTGCCACAGGAAGTTCCAGGCACCTGACTTCAGGGTGTAGCATCCATGTTGTGACTCCCTGGGTGTAGTGAGAGTGGCTGGAACTACGTAGTAAACCAGGGGTGTTACTTTTAGTGCCTGTAAACCAATTTGCATTCCAGCATACAAAGGAGAGATTAGATTAGTACGAGATGTGAATGACTTCTAAAGGAGAACAATGAGGCACAGCTAGAGAAAAACATTTAGTGATTCTACAAACAGCAACACACAGTGAATAGGGTCTTTGTCCTCCAGTATACCCTCACTGGAGATTAATCTGAACTTCAGTACATGGGTTGCAGCCTGCCATCTAGTGGTAGTCCAACGATTTTACACAACTTTTTACAATCTCTTATATATTTTTCCGCTCTTTTTTTGTAACTAGGGCGACAGCGTTCTCAGCTCCTACTAAAAATAACATATTTATTTTTGAACAGAGAGTATACAGTGCTCTAATTGGACCGGCCGGCTCCAACGGAATTCTTTCTCGCCTCGTCCGCGTTTGTAATGCGCAAACTCGCGTCTAATACGCAGGAGAATACGCTAATTCCAACACCCTTAAATTAACTAAAATGAAATCCTTTCCCGCCTCGTTTGCGTATCAAAACGCAAACAGCGGCCGGCGTCTAAGACGCAGGGGAATCCGCTAATTCAACTTTAAGTTACCAAAACCCTTCCCTCCTCGTCTATTATCTATTCAATATTTAATATCTAATATTTAATAAACAGTAGATGTGTCATCTGCAACACAGGGGAATCGCTAGTTTTGACACTTCTGTTCAAAAAGAAAACAACTCAACTGAAAATTCCGAAAAATGCATGAACCCGTTAGTTTCTGTTCCAATCCAAACCAAAATAGCACTTGTCTTTCTTTCAAATCATTACAACTCCTTTGTTTGCTTTACTACACAAAGGCCGCAGCTACCTCCTGTATGTTAGCCCACTGACCCCTCCTTTCTCCCTTTCAATGCAAAGACCACAGCAGTGGGGGATTGCTAACACACACTGACCCCTTAATGCTGCTTCCTTTGCTCTCAGTGAAAAAAAACTACAGGGACGTAGGCTGCGTAATTCGATCTCGGCTCTGTCTCTGTCTCTGTCTCAAGCAGCCAGTGGGGGACTGACCCCCCCTTCTCGCATTCTTTATTGTAAATAGAAAGACTGTCAGGGATGTCCCTGGGCTCTAGGAGACCCCCGCTGTCTGCCTCTTTGCTCTAAACAGCGATGGGTAATTCACTAACACCCCTTGCTTCCTTTGTGTAAGAGACTGCAGGCACAGCTGCGTAATGCGACTCCCGCTCTGTGTCCAGCAGCAGACAATTAACTTTTTGAAAACTAAGTCAGAGGAATTTACAAGCTTCTACCCCGTTTACAACTCAGAAATACAGACAGTCAGATCCTTTTAAAACCTACGCCTAGCACCTATGGGGGCTGGGTCCTTCTCTAGTTCACCGGCGAGTGACAGTCACACCGTTAGGTCTCCAGGGCACTACCATTCTCCGGACTAGTGACCACCCCCTTTTGCCAGGTGTCTCTCGAACCACAGGTAAAACAGCACACACAATGTATATGATGCTTACCACAGATCGGAGGGTGATCAATCCTATCGAGCGACACCTGGATACTTGTGGAGTAGCCCCCAGACATCCGGAAAGTGGAAGCTCTGACTCACTCTTTTCGGTGGCTCCACGTTTGGCGCGCCAACTGTCAAGGTTAAAATGACGATGATGATGAGACTCAAAGGATCTCTCGGGATCTGACTGCTGTTTCAAATTAAAATGTCATGTGTGCACATGAGATTTAATAATAACGGACAGCAAGTCAGTTATAGCTATCTCCATGACTGGCACTGACCAAGTGGTCTTTATTATTTGAAACTTTCCACAACTCTTGAGAAGTGAAGGGTGTGGACAAAATACAGTCCAATCAAATATCGTGGGTCGGAGCTTCAAGACATATAGATCTGCATAGTCTCTGCCTGATTGGTCAGTCCAGGCTCCAGGAATTTATTTTGTATATCATCTCCTTTGGGTGTAGACAGGATACGGCAGCCATCTTTAGGATTACATGTGCTGGTACATATATACATACACTGTGTCTAAGGAAAATACACTGAATATATAATATACATATATACATGTTAGTAAAAAACAAAATCATTCACAAATATGTGTGTTAGTTTACATCTACTGAACTATATACCTGAATCTATGAAATGGCTGAATTAAGTATTTTTGTATACTCAATTCTTGTCCTCAACAAAAACATCAGAGATAGTGTTGAGCGAGTACCTAACTATTCGTACTCCCCATATTCATAACGAGTACTGTCTAATACTCGTGTATTCATTCCAAATAGTGTGTGCAATGTAACAAGTAACCCGAATTCCGCACTATTCGCTACTCGCACAAAAAGTACAGCATTCAGGTTACTCGTTACATTGTGAGTTTTTCCTCATTGACTTGCATTGCACATATGGCACTACAGTGGTCTGGTTGCCACAGTAACATTGCCCTCCTCACAGGGTGTGATGCTATGCCTGGAAGCAAGAGGGGGTCTCCCATGCTAGGTACACTTGCACTTAACACTTCCTACTCCAGACCAGAAGGGGAGCTCGAGAACCCGGTTTGAGGGGAGCTTTCCTATGGATTCTAGCCTGGAGGAGGAGTTAGGAACACACACACACACACACACACGAAAGTGAAACTAACAGATTAGAACAAGTCAGGAGTGACGGTCACTGAGAAGAGAGCTGCGCCATAGCTCCCTCAGGACCGAGCTCATAGAACAGGACAACGGAGCCCTAGGCTGCGTCAGTACTAAAGTCCCACCAGCAGAATCCGAAGGGCAGGAGACTATAAATCTTCTGGCCCACAGAGTGCCCGGAGCACAGCAGCATACTAGAGCTAGGAGCCGTGATAGAAGAAGTGGCCCCAGTAAAGGACTCGCACTGCCTGCCATATGGGTGAGAACCAGAACCAAGATAAGGAAGAGGGTCTCAGTGTAGTTTTTAAGCCGCAGGGACCTACACATTACAGCGCAAGCAGGAAGGCCTACAACCCACCTGGCTAGGTGGATACCCTCAATTGCTTCCAGGCTGGCCAGTCCTCCATTACCTGCTGGACCAGTCTCCTGGGCCTGTACCCATCATCATCCTTACTTGTACTGACACCGCCGGGGTCACGGAGCCGGGCATTGCCACCGCAGCGTCCCAGAAACGGAACCGCGGCCCGGTAACGAGTAACTCCCAGGACCCGGTGCTGGATGAATACACGAGTATTAGACAGTACTCGTTATGAGTATAGCGAGTGCGAATAGTTAGGTACTCACTCAACTCTAGTCAGAGATCATCAGAATCATGAAAGCAAAGCAACACATCAGACAGGTCAGGGATAAAGTTGTGGAGTAGAGAAAAGCAGGGTTAGCTTATAAATAAAAGTAGCCAAAGCCCAGAATATCTTAGAACACTGTTCAATCCATCATCCAAATGGAAGGATTATGGCACAACTGTAAACCTACTAAGACATGGCCATCTACCTAAACTGAAATTCCAAGCAAGGAGAGAACAAGTTAGAGAAGCAGCCAATGACCATTCTGGAGAAGTTGAAGAGATCACCTCAGGTGGGAGAATCTGTCCACGGGACAATTATTAGGGTATGATTCCACTTGCGTATAACTTGTGCGAGTCTCGCATCGGTATTACCCGTCACCGCGCACACTCTCCTGACAGGAGCGGGTCAGCTGCATGTATTTCCCACTTGTCAGGAGAGTGCGTGCCGTGCCCGGGGCCCAATGTCTCTGTGCAGGGGATGATAATGGCAGGGGCCGGCGCACCCGGTCAGGCCGGGAAAGTTACTCACTGTGGAATCAATCACACAAGTCTTTTGGTAAACCAAGTTGATGGTGGCCGGCTGCCGCAGACGGTGTATCTGGTCCCACACCCAGGCTGATGGTCACTGCCCCTTGCCTCTGCACTTTGTGTTTTCTTGTGTAGACTTCCTGGTGTGTAACGCAGGAGTCCGCTCCCGGTCCTCTGGGTGGGAGCCGTGCCCGTCAGAAGCTGACCCGTGGGATCTACCGGGCCCTGGCGGATGCCCTATCCCTCTCTGTGGGTAGTTGTCTACTTTTTGGGACTTAGGGGGGAACAGGACCTGGAATCCTGCCCTCAATCAGTTAATTAGCTAGGCCGTCGGTGCCGGTCCTGGCTTCAGGGTCCGAGTACCCCCTTGTGTGCATGGTTTCCAGGTCGGTTCTCCGGTGTCGATATCGGCGGGCTACAACTCTGCCCTGGTCCACCTCAGATCTGCTGAGCCGTCGTCCTGTCTCCTGCTGGCGGTGACCACCATCTGCCACCTAGCCAATGTGTCAGGGCTCCGACCCTGGCACCTGTCAGCTTCTCCTCCTCCACTCCACTCAACTTCAAACCTTTCTCTTAACTAACTGTTTTCCCGTCCCGGGCTCTCCAGACCCCTAGGTTGGCGTTTTCATTCCGCCTGGTCTCGCCCACTGGTGTGTCTGTCCTTCCCTGAGGGGGATGACTAGGGTTTTGTCGGCTGCTTTAACCCTGTGTGGGAGCGGTGTTGTGCGGGGGCCTAAACTGTGTGACTACCTGGTTTTGCCAGGGCGTCACATGATCGTGACACCACCTGTGGTACGCGGCAAGGGATGGGGGCCGCCGCTGCAGGGTCTATCACCGGGGCAGATGTTGGCTGCAGCCGGGATGGTGTCGCTCCCCACAGGCGGAGCGGGATTACACTGGGGAGGATGACAAAGGTGATGGTAGTCCACGTTGGCGCCGCAGCGCTGGGCAATGGCGCCGGTAAAGGAGAGGCAGAGACAGGGACTGCGGTTCCAGGTCTTTATACTCACAGGTAGTTCAAGCGCTGCTCCAGAGTACCAGTCTGCACCACGATGGGCTCCAGCCGATCTCAGGTCCATGAAAGGTCAAGTCCGGTGTGTGTGTCAGCCTGTGAGCCCTTTCCTCCTTTGATGCGCTAAGTATCGGACCCCATGGCTTGAAGCACTTAAGGGTCCCAGTGTCAGTAAAGTGTCCCATACTGTATGCTGATAGCGCAGTTCCGTTATGGGGCCTGTCCTCAACCTCGGCCTCAACTATTTGCTGCAGACTCGTTAGGACGGGTCCGGTGACTGTTCTAGCCGTTCCCCGCGACCCTTGCAGAGTTGGTAGATAACAAGAAGTTTATCTGTCCTAGGATTCTGTATCCCGACAGCATCGGTCCTGTGGAAGCAGCCGCCTGCTTCTCCCCAGCGACCGTATTGAATGCCCTGACCCACAGAGCTGCTTGCGGCGCGTCCGCTCTGCTCTGTGTCTGAAGCTGTTCTCCACCTTTTGAGGTAGTTGTGTTGTGTGTTCTGAGCTGTTGCCCCAGGCCATTGGCTGGTTCACTACTCTCACTAGGTCAGCCTACTCTTCTCACTCCCCTGGTGGTTGCTTCTACCTGACCCTGAGTCCCAAGGTTCCAGTGGATCGGGGAGCCCCTCGTGCGGTGGCATCATGTAAACCCACCGCTGAACTGACCCCCTACTGTGATCCAACCCTGGCCTGGTCTCCATTGGTGATAGCAACCCAGTGTTACTATATGTTTGTGTGAGTGAAAACCGGCATCGACCTTCCCTGGACAAGGTGTAACAGACCAGAATAACCCCCCGCCCAGAATATACCCAGGGTTAAAGTGGCCTAGGCCTGATTATACCCCGGGTATATTCTAGCCTAGGCCAAACTATACCCCGGGTATATGCTGGCCTAGCCCAAACTATACCCCGGAGAATAAATTGGCCTACGCCAGATTATAGCCATCAGTATACCCCAGCTGCTGTAGATCAGGGCCCCAGCCAGCGCACGGGGGCCCAGGCAGCACAAAGGAGCCCCAGGCAGCACATGGGGCCCCAGGCAGCACATGGGGCCCCAGGCAGCGCAAGGGCCCACAGGCAGTGCACGGGGACCCCAGGGAGTGCACGGGGCCTCAGGCAGCGCACGAGGCCCCAGGCAGCGCAAAGAGCCCCAGGCAGCGCATGGGGACCCCAGGCAGCGCTCGAGGACCCCAGGCAATGCACGGGGCCCCAGGCAGTTTAAGGGGTCCCCGGGCAGCGCACGGGACCCCAGGTAGCACACGGGACCCCAGGCAGTGCACAGGGACCCCAGGCAGGGCAAGGGGCCCCAAGCAGTGCACAGGGGCCCCAGGCAGCGCATAATAACCCAGGCAGGATACAGGGGGCAGAGATAGCGTACAGGGGCCCCAGGCAGCATACAGGGGCCCCAGGCAGCACACGGGGCCCAAGGCAGCCTACAGGGGCCTCCAGGCAGCTGGGGAGGCCCCAGGCAGCATACCGGGACCCCAGGCTGCACACGGGACCCGAGGCTGCACACGGGACTCCAGGCTGCGCACGGGGTCCCAGGCAACACACAGGGATGCCAGGCAGTGCACAGGGACCTCAGGCAGCGCACGGGGACCACAAGCAGCGCACGGGTCCCCAGGCAGCGCACGGGACCCAGGCAGTGCACAGGGGCCCCAGGCAGCGCACAGGACCCCAAGAAGCTCACGGAGCACCATGGGTACCCCCTGGGGCCCTGACCCAAGGCAGCACACAGGGGGGCTGAGACAGCACACAGGGCCCCTGGAAGCGCACGGGGGCCCCAGGCAGCGCTCGGGGACCCCAGGCAGCGCACGTGGCCCCAGGCAGCACACAGGGACCACAAGCAGCACACGGGGCCCCAGGCAGCGCATGGGACCCAGGCAGCGCACAGGGGCCCCAGGCAGTGCACAGGACCCCAGGCAGCTCACGGAGCCCCATGGGGACCCCCTGGGGCTCTGACCCAAGGCAGCACACAGGGGGGCATAGACAGCACGCAGGGCCCCTGGCAGTGCAATGGGGCCCCAGGCAGCGCTCGGTGACCCCAGGCAGCGCACGTGGCCCCAGGCAGCACACAGGGACCGCAGGCAGCGCACAGGGCCCCAGGCAGTGCACAGTGACCCCAGGCAGCACACAGGGGCCCCAGGCAGTGCATAGAGGGGCCCCAGGCAGCGCACAGGACCTCAGGCAGCATACAGGGGATAGAGACAGCGTACAGGGGCCCCAGGCAGCATACTGGGGCCTCAGGCATCACACGGGGCCCCAAGCAGTGCACGGGACTCCAGGCTGTGCACAAGGGCCCCAAGCAGCCCACGAGGCCCCAGGCAGCATACCGGGGCCCCAGGCTGCACATGGGACTCAGAGCTAGGGACTCCAGGCTGCGCACACGGCCCCAGGCAAAGCACGGGGGCCCCAGGCAGTCCAAAGGGCTCCAAGCAGCACTCGGGGGTCCCAGGCAGCACACGGGAACCCCAGGTAGCGAACAGGGACCCCAGGTAGCGCACGGAGCCCCATGGGGGGCCCCCTGGGGCCCTGACCCAAGGCAGCACACAGGGGGACAGAGACAGCGCACAGGGACCCCAAGCAGCGCAAAGGGGGCAGAGACAGCGCACGGGGTCCTAGGCAGTGCACGGGGCCACAGGCAGCTCACAGGTGGGCAGAGACAGCATGCAAGGGGGGGAAGATACAGCATGCAGGGCCCCTGTGCACTGTCTCTGTCTCCCTGTGCACTGTCTCAAACCCCCTGTGCGCTGTCTGGGACCAATGTGCAATGGTGCGGGCCCCTGTGCGACATCTGGGGCCCCATTCTTGAGTTTATTAAAGATTAAAGTATATTAAATTATATTAAAGATCACATTTTTCACGTTTATGACCACCATGGATGACATACTCAAGAATTACATAATTTTTCAACATTTTATTGTTTAAAACTCTAAACACACAGACTTTTTTTACTTCAACTAGAAAACCTTGATGGTTTATAAAAAACTTGCCTGTTCAGGATATAATATAAGTCTTAACATTGTGAAACTTCAGCTTATAAAGGTACCTATACATGGGGCGATTAATGGCTCCAGACAGCGCTTTCGGACGATAATCGTACACATGGCTGGTGACAGGACACTACAATATAAACGTTCAAAGGTAAACACTGATAACATTAAAATGATTAGTATACACTGATAACAACATTAAAATGATCATGCTTGTTTTCAAGATAAACTGCATGTTCTGTTGTTGACTACAGATTGAAGTTTGCGGGATAGGTCAACCAATCCATGGTGTCACCGACTTTTGTGTGGATGACGATGTCACAACTCAACAGATTTCTCGTGGCCATGATTTCTGCATCAGTTGCCCAGACTCTATCACGAAAGATGCCAGAGGTGTTCACATATTCATTCACATCTTGATTAAAGTAGCTCTGCAGTTTTTTGGACAAGTCAGTTTTCATGTGGTGGATGACTTTAGCTCTGAGTAGGAAGTAGTTGTCCTCTGAACCTATCAGGATATAGCTGATGGCCCGAAAGTAGCAGTTCCCATCACCTTTGGTTTTATATGTACGCCGTGGTTGTCCAAGATCTCTTGTGTATCCAAAGTACACAACCCTACTAAACATAAGGTCAAGAGTGGTGGTAAGATACTTACTACCTGAACTTGGTAGTGGGTTGAAAGTCTTGGTTTGCTTGTGGTTCTGTGTGGCATAGTCACTGGCACAGTCATCAAGGGACTGGGGTGGTAGAGAAATGTCTTCATCCTGGTAAATCATAAGGTTGCTGGCATGGTAGGTGTTGCTTAGTATCTTGACAGTCTTATTGTTCTTAAATTTTACTCGTCCCTTGGTTAAGGATTCCACAACTAAGTAGGGCCCAACCCAGCGTGGTTCCATCTTTGAACCCATACGATGAATATGAGGCTGATTCTTGATATAAACAATGGTGCCCAGCAGTGATTTCTTTGTTGCTGTTGTGTCGGCCATCAAAGGCACATTTTTGGTGTTCCTGAGCAGAATGGATATTGGTGCTGACAGTTGAATGGATACTGTTATGAATGGTTGTAAGTGTATTAAGCACATCAGGATTGGCATCATCTGAAAGAGACATGACATCCACAGTGTCATTTGCTGATGGATTGAGGTCTATAGGAAGCTTAGCCTTTCTTCCATACATTACCTCAAATGGAGTGCACTTGGTTGAGGCATGCACAGATGTGTGATAGGCAAACAAAACACCAGGGATGAACTGGTCCCAGTTGGTTCCTTGATCATTGACAAGCTTGCTAAGAGATAATTGAGTGTTCGATTGTCACGTTCCCACTGGCCATTTGTTTGTGGGTGGTAAGCAGATGAAATGCGGTGATCTATTTGAAAATGATCCATCAGGTTGTCGAAAATCGAGTTCACAAACTCTCTCCTGGTCGCTAATCAAAATGTCCATACAGCCTAAGCGGCAAATAATGGTGTACAAAAAATTTGCTACTGACATAGCACTCTTGTCTGGAACAGCTGTTGCTTCAGTCCACTTGGAAAAATGATCAGTGGCAGCAACTATATATTTGTTGCCGTTTGAGGTTTCCTGAAGAGGACCGATCATATCAATCCCAACTAAGCCCCATACTTTTCCAGGCACTGGTATACTGTTGAGTGGTGGAGCTTCTTTGCTGATTTTGGGACTAGTGGCAAAACATTTTTGACGGCTTTGACATGTTGGTGAACAGCGTTCTTCCTTCCCTTCCAGTAATAACGGTCCGAAATTTTGGCAAATGTTTTATCTCTGCCAAAATGGCCACCAGAAATTGGGTTGTCGTGACAGGCCTTCAGGATGTTTGTCATTCGGCTTTTACTGAGAACCTCCTTTTTTCCGTAGTAAATAATCCCTTTCTCTGCTCGATATGGCTTAGGGGTACTTTGCACGTTGCGACATCGCTACTGCAATATCGTCGGGGTCAAATCGAAAGTGACGCACATCCGGCACCGGTAACGACGTCGCAACGTGTAAAGCCTAGAAGCACCGATAAATGATCGCAAAAGCATCGAAAATCGGTGATCTGTGTAGTGTCGGTCATTTTCATAATTTCGCTGCAGTGACAGGTACGATGTTGTTCCTCGTTCCTGCGGCAGCACATATTGCTATGTATGAAGCCGCAGGAGCAAGGAACAGCTCCTTACCTGCGTTCCACCAGCAATGCGGAATAAAGGACGTGGGCGGGATGTTTACGTCCCGCTCATCTCCGCCCCTCCGCTTCTATTGGCCGCCTGCTGTGTGACGTCGCTGTGATGCCGCACGACCAGCCCCCTTAGGAAGGAGGCGGGTCGCCGGCCAGAGCGACGTCGCAGGGCAGGTAAGTGCGTGTGAAGCTGCCATAGCGATAATGTTCGCTACGCCAGCTATCACAAGATATCGCATGTGCGACGGGGGCGGGTACTATCGCGCTCGGCATCGCTAGCATCGGCTAGCGATGTTGTAGCGTGCAAAGTACCCCTTAAGGAGGCAGGATCCAGCTATCTGACCAGCTTCAGAGAAAACCGCTTGCAAATGTGCGCTCCTTTTCTAGGAAACCGACTACTGCAAAGGTGGCCGGTAACCTAGGCAATGAGCAGTAAATTATAACTTAATGAAGTGATGTTCTTGAGAACAGAGAGGATTTTTAATAAGAAGTAAATTACAAAGTTGCTAGGTTTTCTTACAAACACATTGCAATTTTAACTATTTACAAACGTGACAAACCCTTTAATTCTCATTCACTTCTATGGAACTTACAGAAACAGTGTAAGGAACCCTGCTCACTGGTTTCCATAATCCTGGACTCTGCACGTTTAGTCATTCTCATATGGGCCCAGAATGGAATAACTATTAATTCCATACAGTGCATAGTTATGACCGCTATTTTGTTGATGCTATTGGGTCAGGAGTGGAGAGGAGGCCCCTTAAATAGTTATTTTAAGTTGTGTATTGCTTCCCATAGTATATAGGTATCTACAGCAGGAATTATGCTGACATGGAGCAGTGCAAGAGAGCACAGGAGCAGTGCAAAAGAGCGTAGAGGTGGAGAGGAGCAGCGCAGAAGAGTGCAGTGGAGCAGCACAAAAGAGCGCAGAGTTGGAGAAGAGTAACACATAAGAGCACAGAGCTGGAGAGGAGCAGTGCAGAAGGGTGCAGAGGAGCAGAGTGCAGGAGCAGCGCAGAAGAGAAGAGTGCTGATGAGAAGAGCAGCAGATTCAGCACAGAAGAGAGGAGCGCAGGAGCAGTGCAGATGAGTGCAGAGCTGGAGATGAGCGGTGCAGGAGAGTGGAAAAAAAATCCAGCATTCGCAGCCAATAGCTCAATAAAAAACTAAGCTTTATTAATGTTCCCTAGATTATTAATTAAAATAGGGTAGACAAGTCTACGCCTATCAGCTTAACCACCCTCAACCATTGTGTCATGATTAAGGGTGGTTGATCTGCTTGAAACGCGTAGACTTTTTATTGAACTATTGGCCCGGATGCTGGATTTTTTTCACCTTTTCTACAATTTGTCCTGGTAGCCGATCCATGGCTTCTGTGCACCGCACCCTCATTACCCCAAGCACCTAGTGAGCTGGTCTCTCTCTTTCTTTTGCAGTGCAGAATAGTGTTGAAGAGAAGAGCGCAGGAACAGCGCAGAAGACAACAGAGCAGAAGAGCGCAGGAACACCGCAGAAGTGGAGATGACCAGTGCAGGTGAGTGCAGAAGAGCGCAGGAGCAGCACAGAAGAGAAGAGCGCACAAGCAGCACAGAAAAGAAGACTGCAGGAGCAGCACAGAAGAGAAGAGCGCACAAGCAGCACAGAAAAGAAGAGTGCAGGAGCAGCACAGAAGAGAAGAGCGCACAAGCAGCACAGAAAAGAAGAGTGCAGGAGCAGCACAGAAGAGAAGAGCGCACAAGCAGCACAGAAAAGAAGACTGCAGGAGCAGCACAGAAGAGAAGAGCGCATAAGCAGCACAGAAAAGAAGAGTGCAGGAGCAGCACAGAAGACAACAGAGCAGAAGAGCGCAGGAACACCGCAGGCGAGCGCAGAAGTGGAGATGACCAGTGCAGGTGAGTGCAGAAGAGCGCAGGAGCAGCACAGAAGAGAAGAGCGCACAAGCAGCACAGAAAAGAAGAGTGCAGGAGCAGCACAGAAAAGTGAAGGAGCCGTGCAGAAGGGCGCAGAACTGGAGAGGAGCAGCGCAGGAGCAGCACAGAAGAGAAGAGTGCAGGAGCAGCACAGAAAGTGCAGGAGCAGCACAGAGCTAGATGAGCAGCGCAGAAGAGAAGAGCTAACAAGAAGCACAGAAAAGAAGAGCGCAGGAGCAGCACAGAAAGCGCAGGAGCAGTGCAGAAGGGCGCAGAGCTGGAGATGAGCAGCGCAGGAGTGTGCAGAAGAGCGCAGGAGCAGAGCAGAGCCGTAGATGAGCAGAGCAGAGCCTTAGATGAGCAGCGCAGAGCCGTAGATGAGCAGAGCCGCAGATGAGCAGAGCAGAGCCGTAGATGAGCAGCGCAGAGCCGTAGATGAGCAGAGCAGAGCAGAGCCGTACATGAGCAGCGCCGTAGATGAGCAGAGCAGAGCCGCAGATGAGCAGAACAAAGCCGTAGTTGAGCAGCGCAGAGCCGTAGATGAGCAGAGCAGAGCTGTAGATGAGCAGAGCCGTAGATGAGCAGAGCAGAGCCGTAGATGAGCAGAGCAGAGCCGTAGATGAGCAGAGCCGTAGATGAGCAGCGCAGAGCCGTAGATGAGCAGCGCAGAGCCGTAGATGAGCAGAGCAGAGCCGTAGATGAGCAGAGCAGAGCCGTAGATGAGCAGCGCAGAGCCGTAGATGAGCAGAGCCGTAGATGAGCAGAGCAGAGCCGTAGATGAGCAGCGCAGAGCCGTAGATGAGCAGCGCAGAGCCGTAGATGAGCAGAGCCGTAGATGAGCAGCGCAGAGCCGTAGATGAGCAGAGCAGAGCCGTAGATGAGCAGAGCCGTAGATGAGCAGAGCAGAGCCGTAGATGAGCAGCGCAGAGCCGTAGATGAGCAGAGCAGAGCCGTAGATGAGCAGCGCAGAGCCGTAGATGAGCAGAGCAGAGCCGTAGATGAGCAGAGCCGTAGATGAGCAGCGCAGAGCCGTAGATGAGCAGAACAGAGCCGTAGATGAGCAGCGCAGAGCCGTAGATGAGCAGAGCCGTAGATGAGCAGAGCAGAGCTGTAGATGAGCAGAGCCGCAGATGAGCAGAGCAGAGCAGAGCCGTAGATGAGCAGCGCAGAGCCGTAGATGAGCAGAGCAGAGCCGTAGATGAGCAGAGCCGTAGATGAGCAGAGCAGAGCCGTAGATGAGCAGAGCAGAGCCGTAGATGAGCAGCGCAGAGCCGTAGATGAGCAGAGCAGAGCCGTAGATGAGCAGCGCAGAGCCGTAGATGAGCAGAGCAGAGCCGTAGATGAGCAGAGCAGAGCCGTAGATGAGCAGAGCAGAGCCGTAGATGAGCAGCGCAGAGCCGTAGATGAGCAGAGCAGAGCCGTAGATGAGCAGAGCAGAGCCGTAGATGAGCAGAGCAGAGCCGTAGATGAGCAGCGCCGGCCGTGCAGCACTAGTGCTTCCTATTGCTATAACATTGCCCATTGTGAAACATACAGCCACGCCCCGCTCACCGCGTCTTTACCAATGGCGAGTATGGACACTACTCATGCGCACGCCCCCTGATTCTTTCCGTGTCATCTACAGCCAATCAGCGCTGAGGAGGGCGTGTGCGGCCCGCCCCCTCCAGGCTCGGCGTCCCGGGTTGGAGGATGAGTCCTCCGGCCGCTTCGCGCTTTGCTCTGCGCTGTGTGAGGAGGAGACCGGGCTTCAGAGCTGCAGTGGCCGGAGCAGGAGTGCAGTGACCGGGGCAGAGCCCGCACAGGATAGCGCTGTCCACAGCACCGAGCACTATGGCGGTGGAGGACGAAGGGATCCGTGTCTTTCAGAGCGTCAGGATCAAGATAGGTGAGCGGCTGCTGTGCCGGGGCCAGTGCTGGGAGCCGGGGGCGAGCACGAAGTTCCCAGGATGAGTGGGCACACCTGGCAGCGCCTGCCCGACACTTTGCCCTCTTCTTGCCCTGCTCCACAGCATTCTGTGCAGCCGGCCATCACTATGCGGCTGTGCACAGGTGATTAGCGGGTGCCTTTGTGCAGAGCATGTGTGCTGTCAGACGGGATGCTCGCCGCCTGTGACCTCATAGGGTGCTGTGACGTCACTTCTTACCACCCTGTGACTGACCTAGGCTCTGAGGGAGCCGCTGGGTGTCATGCCCATGTGTGTGTGATCGCTGCTGGCAAAGCCTCTCCCCGGACAGTAACAAAGCTCTCATTCTTCTGCCCCAGTGGAAAATGTTTGTAAAGCAAGGCAGCCCCCAGTGACTGGAATACCAAGTCATGGCAGCCCCTGGCAGCCCCAGACTGGGCACTGCTCCTGACTGCCAAGTGCCCACTCTGGGGAGGTGGGTACACGGGGATCCGAGACTTGGAGGAATCATCACTTCTGGATCTGGGATATATATATATTTGTGTTTGTGTATATACATTTGTGTGTATGTGGGTATTTCTGAGCGGAGGCAGAGGTGTTCTTGGCACTGGTATCTCAGGGGGCTCCCAAGGTTCCTCTGTCACTCACAACAGATGACAATACTATAAATGTCACTGGACTTTTTTGGAAGGATGGGGAAACTGGGCTCTTGGTACAAATTACCATGCAGTTAGGGTGGGCATACATGTGTCCAGTCCCTGGGAGCAGGGCTGTGGAGTCGGTAAGCCAAACCTTCGACTCCGACTCCGACTCCTCAAATTCTCTTGCACCGACTCCGGCTCCGACTCCGACTCCGACTCCTACATATATTGCTTATAGTTAGGTGAAAAATTTATTGTAGTACATGAATATGTGTATGTGAACATCAGACATTTAATAATTTTTATGATACAATAATCAAGATATTTGGATAGAACATAAAATATATTTATTGGATACAACTTTAGAACACAAAAAACTGTAATAAATTGTAAATATGTAATACACTATGTAATATACAGTAGATTACATATAAATCTTGTGTGTGTATATACACTGTATATATATATATATATATATATTATATATATTACATATTTACAATTTATTAGTTTGTGTTCTAAAGTTGTATTCCAATAAATATTTTATGTTCTATCCAAATATCTTGATTATTGTGTCATAAAAACAATTAAATGTCTGATGTTCACATTATACTACAATAAATTTTTCACTTAAATATAAGCATTATACTAAATGTTGTTATTTAGTAAAATATTCAGCACATTCTGCATTGCACTCCTGTCCCCAATTTATTATATATTTTAGGAGTCGGAGTCGGTGCATTTTATACCGACTCCGACTCCACCAAAATGAGCTCCGACTCCGACTCCACGACTCCGACTCCACAGCCCTGCCTGGGAGCCCCTCGTATGGAGACAAATCCTTACTTAACTTCTCTAAGATGTGTGTGACGAGATGACTAGCCATGAAAACCAGTCATGACTTTGTGGTACTCTGTCGGGAAATGTTGATGCTATATGTTTCCATGTAGCCACCTGGTGGCTGCGATGTGAACTGCAGTCTGTCACAGATCTTGCTTGCATATCACAATCTTGTATTGAATTAATTGGAGCCCTTTACAAAATCCAAGGGAAGGTTTGTGCGCAGCGAGTCAGCCCTTATGAAAATGAGTGTGTTTAATGTTCTGGGTCTGTAAAATGTCCAAAAAATCCGAGCTACATGCTGGTCAGAGATGAATGTTAGCCCAGTGTATGTGTATGATGATTATGCTGGGAAAAGGGCCGGAGTCTTTCTCGATAGTAGCCACACCACTTTCGGTGCAGTGGGGATGGAGAGGCAGTGTCTGTGCCCAGCCTCGTGGGTTGACAGGAAACTTCTACCTTTTGTTTACTGTGTGTATAGTTTTCTTGAACCCCATACTATATCCAATATGGAAATGTTATATTTGTGTGAAGTTGTCACTAGTGATGAGCGAGCACTACCATGCTCAGGTGCTCGGTACTTGTAACGCCTAGTGATGAGCGAGCAGTTCCACGCTCGGTACTTGTAACGCCTAGTGATGAGCGAGCAGTTCCACGCTCGGTACTTGTAACGCCTAGTGATGAGCGAGCAGTTCCACGCTCGGTACTTGTAACGCCTAGTGATGAGCGAGCAGCACCACGCTCGGCACTTGTAACGCCTAGTGATGAGCGAGCACTACCATGCTCAGGTGCTCAGTACTTGTAACGCCTAGTGATGAGCGAGCAGCACCACGCTCGGCACTTGTAACGCCTAGTGATGAGCGAGCACTACCATGCTCGGTACTTGTAATGCCTAGTGATGAGCGAGCAGTTCCACGCTCGGTACTTGTAACGCCTAGTGATGAGCGAGCAGTTCCACGCTCGGTACTTGTAACGCCTAGTGATGAGCGAGCACTACCATGCTCGGTACTTGTAATGCCTAGTGATGAGCAAGCAGTTCCACGCTCGGTACTTGTAACGCCTAGTGATGAGCGAGCAGCACCACGCTCGGCACTTGTAACGCCTAGTGATGAGCGAGCACTACCATGCTCGGTACTTGTAATGCCTAGTGATGAGCGAGCAGTTCCACGCTCGGTACTTGTAACGCCTAGTGATGAGTGAGCACTACCATGCTCAGTACTTGTAACGCCTAGTGATGAGTGAGCACTACCATGCTCAGTACTTGTAACGCCTAGTGATGAGCGAGCAGTTCCACGCTCGGTACTTGTAACGCCTAGTGATGAGTGAGCACTACCATGCTCAGTACTTGTAACGCCTAGTGATGAGTGAGCACTACCATGCTCAGTACTTGTAACGCCTAGTGATGAGCGAGCAGTTCCACGCTCGGTACTTGTAACGCCTAGTGATGAGTGAGCACTACCACGCTCGGTACTTGTAACGCCTAGTGATGAGTGAGCACTACCACGCTCGGCACTTGTAACGCCTAGTGATGAGTGAGCACTACCATGCTCAGTACTTGTAACGCCTAGTGATGAGTGAGCACTACCATGCTCAGTACTTGTAACGCCTAGTGATGAGTGAGCACTACCATGCTCAGTACTTGTAACGCCTAGTGATGAGCGAGCAGTTCCACGCTCGGTACTTGTAACGCCTAGTGATGAGTGAGCACTACCACGCTCGGCACTTGTAACGCCTAGTGATGAGTGAGCACTACCATGCTCAGTACTTGTAACGCCTAGTGATGAGTGAGCACTACCATGCTCAGTACTTGTAACGCCTAGTGATGAGCGAGCAGCACCACGCTCGGCACTTGTAATGCCTAGTGATGAGCGAGCAGTACCATGCTCAGCACTTGTAACGCCTAGTGATGAAAGACCACTACGATGCTCGGGTGCTTGGCACTTGTAATGACTAGTGATGAGTGAGCACTACCATGTTCGGGTGCTTGTAACGAGCGGCCAGACGCTTGGATGGGCTCAACTCCTATACTGAGTATAATGGAAGTCAGTAGGACCTCAAGCATTTTTCCATAAGATTTCCCAGAAAAATGCTTGAGTTCCCATTGACTTCCATAACAGAGTACTCAAGTTGAGCCCATCCAAGTGTCCAACTGCTCTTTACGCGTACTGCGTGCCTAAGCGTGGTACTGCTCGCTCATCATGAGTTGTTACGAGCACTCGAGCATGGTAGTGTTCGCTAATCACTAATCGTTATGAGTACCGGACATGGTAGTGGTCGTTCATCACTGCTGGTTACGAGTACCAAGCACCTGAGCATGGTAGTGTTCACTCATCACCAGTCGTTACTGGTACAGAGCACCTGTGCATGGCAGTGCTCGCTCATCACTAGTCATTACGAGTACCGAGCACTTGAGCATGGTAGTCTTCACTCATCACTAGTCACTATGAGTATCGAGCACCCGAGCATGGTAGTGCTCACTCATCACTAATCATTACGAGTACCAAGCTCACTCATCACTAGTCACTACGAGTACCGAGCACCTGAGCATGGTAGTGGTCACTCATCACTAGTCACTATGAGTATCGAGCACCCGAGCATGGTATTGCTCACTCATCACTAGTCACTATGAGTACCGAGCACCTGAGCATGGTAGTGGTCGTTCATCACTAGTCATTATGAGTACCGAGCACCCGTGCATGGTAGTGCTCACTCATAACTAGTCACTACGAGTACCGAGCACCTGAGCATGGTAGTGCTCACTCATCACTAGTCACTATGAGTACCGAGCACCTGAGCATGGTAGTGGTCGTTCATCACTAGTCATTATGAGTACCGAGCACCCGTGCATGGTAGTGCTCACTCATCACTAGTCACTATGAGTACCGAGCACCTGAGCATGGTAGTGCTCACTCATCACTAGTCACTACGAGTACCGAGCACCTGAGCATGGTATTGCTCACTCATCACTAGTCACTACGAGTACCGAGCACCTGAGCATGGTAGTGCTCACTCATCACTAGTCACTACGAGTACCGAGCACCTGAGCATGGTAGTGCTCACTCATCACTAGTCACTACGAGTACCGAGCACCTGAGCATGGTATTGCTCACTCATCACTAGTCACTATGAGTACCGAGCACCTGAGCATGGTAGTGCTCACTCATCACTAGTCACTACGAGTACCGAGCACCTGAGCATGGTAGTGCTCACTCATCACTAGTCACTATGAGTACCGAGCACCTGAGCATGGTAGTGCTCACTCATCACTAGTCACTACGAGTACCGAGCACCTGAGCATGGTAGTGCTCACTCATCACTAGTCACTACGAGTACCGAGCACCTGAGCATGGTAGTGCTCACTCATCACTAGTCACTATGAGTACCGAGCACCTGAGCATGGTAGTGCTCACTCATCACTAGTCACTACGAGTACCGAGCACCTGAGCATGGTAGTGCTCACTCATCACTAGTCACTACGAGTACCGAGCTCACTCATCACTAGTCGTTACCCCAATGTTCTGAATAGTGAGACGTCTCTGTATACCTTTGTGCACACATGAGATCATTCCATTATCTTTAATTTTCTTTATAAAGTGTTAACAGTGATTTTTTTGGCACTTACAGACCATCGTAATTATTATCAAATCTTCTAATTGGATTTATATTTTAATTCAATGAATGAAATTGTGGGCTAATTATTCTAATATCTATTTTTATATAGAGTGTACGTTTTATAATGTTGTGCTTTGATATTAGTAAATATCTTTTCAACATATACATTTTTTTTTTTCGGTTAGAGGTTTTCCCATGAAGAAGGAAACCAGCAGTTTGGTTGCGGTTTTCTATCAAGTGTCAAATCCGCTGAGAATTATTATTTTTTTTTTTTTACTTAAAGGTGGAGTCCTGCTCGGCTAACCACAGAGTGTTGATATTTTTTCGATCATACACGCGTCAGGCTTTGCCCGCATTGTGTTTTGAGTCTTACGGTTTCAAAAATGTTAACTGCACAAATAAGAAACTAAATGTAAAACTAATACATGGGATAAGCGAAATGCTGTCCTATAGCAACCAATCTGGTTGCATCTTTCATATAAACAAGGAACTCAAAAAAGAAAGCTGGCATCTGATTGGGTGTCAGAGATATCCTCAACTTTTTTTTTTCTTTTTCAAAGCAGATTTCACAATGCAAACTGTATACATTGTATACTAGATCTCTGAGCTGATGGAAGGGGTGTACTTTCTTTGAAAATCAATGGTAGAGCTGTTTAATCCTGATGTGCTTTTTAGAAGTCCAGCTTAAGACTGAAGGAGCCCATTAGTCCAATAATAATAATGATGATGATGATGATGATACGTAGTCCATAGCACTTTACAATTTAGAGGGAACATGTACGACAATATCAGACATTACTGAGTAACCCAAACAGATACCAAAAGGAGTGAGGGCGCTGATCACATATGAGACCAATGTATGAGTCTCCACCCATCCAGCCTGACAGCTGCAGTTTGTTCTGAGCAGTGTGAGGTCTCAGCAGGGAGGAGGGACACTGAGGAGCTGTCAGACTATGTGGGTAGAGATAGAAGGCAATTGGTTTGTACAGCCATTCTGACATGGATTTTCAAGGTATATACAGCATCCTCGTCACTTCTAATATAGCTATTGCTTGTATTGTGAGCTCTGGAAACAGATCTGCTCTAAATGGCTGCACAAATAGTAGCTGCGGGGAGATGCTGTTTTGTTGCCAAGTATTGTCTCTATTACTTCCATTAATATGCATGTTCAGCTGCCGAATCTGTAAAAGCATCTCTGACCTAGCCCATCCATTCAATGCTTGTCTGTGAGTGGATACACTAGGCAATATGTTAACACTAGAAGTCCCAGAAATTTCGAGCTCCCCCCTGAAGTCCAGAAAGAGGGTCAAATGACCCTTAAGGCCACGTCTCACTAAGCAACATCGCTAGCAACATCGCTGCTGAGGTACGACTTTTGTGACGTAGCAGCGATGTTGCTAGTGATGTTGCTGTGTGTGACATCCAGCAACAACCTGGCCCCTGCTGTGAGGTCGCTGGCTGTTGCTGAATGTCCTGGGCCATTTTTTAGTTGTTGCTCTCCCGCTGTGAAGCACAGATCGCTGTGTGTGACAGCGACAGAGCAACAACTAAATGTGCAGTGAGCAGGGAGCCGGCTGCTGCGGACGCTGGTAACCAATGTAAACATCGGGTAACCAAGAAGCCCTTTCCTTGGTTACCTGATATTTACCTTCGTTACCAGCGTCCGCCGCTCTCAGCTGTCAGTCCCTGCTCCCTGCACACATAGCCAGACTACACATCAGGTAATTAACCCGATGTGTACTCTGGCTAGGAGTGCAGGGAGCCAGCGCTAAGCGGTGTGCGCTGGTAACCAAGGTAAATATCGGGTTGGTTACCTGATATTTACCTTAGTTACCAAGCGCAGCATCGCTTCCACGCGGCGCTGCTGGCTGGGGGCTGGCACTGGGTGCTGGTGAGATCTGCCTGTGTGACAGCTCACCAGCAACCCGTGTAGCAATGCTCCAGCGATCCCTGCCAGGTCAGGTTGCTGGTGGGATCGCTGGAGCGTCGCTTAGTGTGATGGTACCTTTAGTCCAAACTGAAAAGAACTAACTAGAAACTAAATGGCTAAACTCAATGGAAAACAACAACCTCCTGTGGTGCGACACTAATGGCCTTAATTACAGAACAAAAGACGGTGATTATAGGATGTTAGCTAAAATCCTTCAGGTCATTCGACCCGTCCCTGGGTTCCAAAGGTAGAAATGTTAAATGACCCCTCTCTGGGACTGCTAGTGTTAATAGCTGATTGTCATAGATCTGACAATCAGTTGGCCTCCACTCCAATGTGAACAAGCCCTTCTAGTAACATGACAGTGCCCTGCGTAGTGAAGTGTCTATCATACCGCGTGGTCACACTGATAATCCGCCAGGCACATGCATCTACAAGCCCTCAGTAATATGTACAGCATGTGAACATTATCTTGGATTGTATTGTGAAAAGGAAGTGAAAGCTAGAAAGGAAATTGCTTTATCTAACCAATATAAAGTGGTGTTACATAAGTCTAAAGACACAGCAAAGTGATCCCAGTAAGGCTACCAACCCGTAAATGCAGAACTGAAATACAGTGCGACGTATTAGGCATGTTACTGCATTATCTTCCCCAGTTTAATGATGTAGTGTATGAATATGTCCTCTAAATCTCCAAATAAGCAGGGGCCGCCAATATGAGGGGCAGGTCATTAATCTGAGCCGATTCGGTTGTGTGCACTGGCCTTTCAGATATGGCTGGAAGAATTTGGCTGTATGCAGAGCTCATGCCCACCCCCCACCAACATCAGGGAAACTATGACTGAACCCAATAGACCCCATTGTAAGTAAGTAGAGGTCATATAGAATTGAAAGTATTCATTGTGCCATGTATCTAGCAATGCTTCCATTGAATACATATACTGTCCACATTCAGGCACCCCACCACTGGGGGACACAGACCGAAAAGGGATCCTGTGCAGGACCAGTATAGGGGTCTCATTCAGTACAATAACTCATCATACTGCAGCATGGGGTTTAGGTAATACAGATATAATACAACCCTAATGATAACAAGAAATCTATAAGGGTACGTTCCCAAGGGGCATTATTGCTGCTGCGCTCCTGTAGCGAGGAAATGATTAAAATAATGAGATTCAACCACACATTTTTATCCTTTTAATTTGTGCTACTTTTGGAAGGTGGAGATTATATAGATATATCTCCACAAACCAAAAGCAGTAGAAATTAAAAGGATAAAAACGTGTGGTTTAATCTCATTATTTTAATAATTTTCTCACTACAGGAGCTCAGCAGCAATAATACCCCAGGGAATCGACGCAGTTAATAAGATTTGTTTTACAAGCACTTGGAGAAATCAATACAGCTTACACCATCTATGGTGTGCTGAAAGTTTCTGCTTTATTATATCATGTGACCAGCTTATATAGTACCTCAAACAAAGAAATTAGCCTGGACCAATAAGAGCCACAGGGGTGTGTGTAAAAATGTGAAACGTCCCCGCCCATCAGTGATGTCTGAACCCTATGACATCATTCAGTTATAAGACAATATGGTTTCTATGGAATGCTGCAAAATGGCTTTTATTCTCACATCTATATGATGATCTAAGTTTGGTTGGGGGTGGACATACCATTGGTGCAACCTTTGAAGGAGCCCATTCCATTTCCAAAGCTTATGAAATTGTGCATTATGGTGGGCTGTAAAGGGCCCATATACTGTTCTTGCACAGGGGCCTCGTCTGTCTGGGTACCCCAGTGGCAGGCGTACCTGTATGTAGAAAGTGTATGGATGTGTTCAATGGATGCTTTACTCAGTACGATTTATATAGCATAATGAATACTATCCATGCGATATGACCCCTACTATTTTACATGTCTATGAGGTTGTTAAACTAGTTGATCCTATGAGAGAGAGTGCAGCGAGCAGCACTCTAGACACTCAGACCTCCCATCCAGCATGTATTACTGGGAGGGTCACTCCCATATGAGCAAAGTAAATGATGTGACAGCCAAAAACGTTTGTTCATGGTTACCCCCAATGTTGCCCTCATGGTCCGAAAGGACGCACATAATAGGACAGATTCCTCAGTTTACTACTACTGAAAAGAAAAACTAGTTTTTTCAGAACTATTGCTTGCAGTTTGATAAGTAATACAGCGCTTAATCCGGGTCTCTATCAGTGCTGTATGTTGTGTGTGGGAGAACAAACCTGCTGACACATTCCCTTTGTATAGAATCCGAATTGCGTATCCAGCTATAAATGCCGCAGATCTTGTAACTTGCTGTATTATAGACATAGTAGAAATAAAACTTGTTAAAAGGATAAAATAGCTTTAGCAATCAATGTCGTTCTAGGAGAAAAGTCCACTTTAATCCAGTGATAGGCTGCCTACAATGCCGAGTGCTAGAGCGTCATCACATTAGGCTATGGGTTGTAGAATCCCATGTACGTCCCCTTGTAGATTCATGAACCATACTATTGCCATTCTTTCCAAGCATTTTTTTCTTTTACCAAGGAAGTTTGAATATTTAGACTATTGTATGGAGTTTATTTTCTAAGCATTCAGATGGCACTGGCTTAAAGGGACTCTATCAGCAGGATTTTGCTATCTGAGAGCAGCATAATGTACCCTGATTCAAGCGATGTAGGGTTTTTAAATGTAGCAGAGCTCAGTAAGCTAACACAGCCCACACTACAACTTTGTGTACATTGTCTATTGACAGTGAGCTGCTAAACAATGCTGGGGGCGTGATCGGACCAGGCCTTACATGGGCATCTAGTCCAGACAGCGATAATCTCCTGCTGATTAAAACGCTCATTGTATTTAAACAGCTCACAGCCTAATAAATGACACATCCCTGAAATCTGTGTCTCAGCCCTACCTCATGCTGTCCTCAAATTAAAAAGCAAAAAGCTCTTGACAGTTTCCCTTTAAGATACTTTATTGTGTCATAACATGATTGATATTGGCTTTTAGTCGTTAAATGAAAAATCTTTTCTCTCCTTTGTGATCTCTGTTAATTTTTTGCTGTTTTCGCTTAGTTTCAGTCTCTTTATGGGCAATGTTAAGTCTGATTCAACATGGAGACTGTCAGTAAGCTGCTGATTACAATCCAGATAGTGTATGACATTTCATTCTAGCAGTGCCTTTTAGCCCAATCCAGTTACTGACAAATCGCTTTAATAACATGTGTAATCTCTGAAAATGGCAATCTTCTTCTTTTAGCTGTTTTTCAGATGTTCGTAATTAATGTACTTGTTTTATCTGTGATCTTCATTGATAGAACATGTACTCATTAAAGTGCTGTTTGCGTATCCATGGCTCTTTTTTTTTTTTTTTTTTTTTATAGACCGTGTCCACCCAAAAAAATCTGTTTTTGATCGGAGTCATGGATCAAAATTACCCATACAAGTCCATGGGTCTGTGAGAATTATGTTTTATACATTCATATTAGTGAACAGCAGTATACTGGGCTGGTTAGGGAGGGAATCTGGACATACAGGTATCAGTACTGCTGGGTTGGAGGGCAGAGGGGCCTGACAGGTTCCCTTTAACATTATAATAGATAAGAGATGGATTGCAGTTTTTTATTTCATATGTGAAAAATCCATGATGGTAAAAACTGATGTTTTTGTGTGCAAGAAAAATCCCGGATGCCTGAATGAAGCCTTTGAGTTTTGTAAGGCTGCTTTCACACCTCCGGTTTTTGCAGTGCGGCTAAATCCGGCTCTAAAACTTATGCAACGGATGCGGCGAAAAAAACGCATCCTTTGCATAAGTTTTTACATGCGGCCCGTCCGGTTTTTGCCGGTTGCGGCACGCTACTGAGCATTCGCAGTGCAAAAAAAACGCATGCGGCGGCCGGATGCGGTTTTTGCCGCATCGCGCCACATCCGGCGTCCTTAGGCATGCATTGGAAAAAGCGCCGCATCGGACGGATGCGGCGCGATGCGGTTTTTTTTTTGCCGGACAAAAAAACGTGCCAGGCAACGTTCCATCCGGCCGCCGCATGAGCTAAATATGCCGCATCCGGCTAAAACCGGACCGAACGCAAGGCCATGCTGCACAATCCAGCACTAGTGAAAGTCTATGAGGAAAAAACGCAACCGGCGGCAAAAAAAAAACGGTTGCGTTTTTTCTGCAAAGAGCCGGATTGTGCCACACAGCAAAAACCGGATGTGTGAAAGCAGCCTTAGAAATGCTTATACCAATGGTACATATATTATATATTGAGATCTTTGTAATGATCCAGTGTAGTTATTGCCTAAGCGTCTCTCTGGTGACCTTTATAAAGGCTATGTTCACACGTCAAGAAAGCTGCATCGCCATTTTGGAAATTAACCTATAGTGAAACTTGTATTGAATAAACAGCAAAACAAAAGTGACAGTCTGTAAAATCCGCTTATTCCTTTGGAAATTCCATCCAATGTAGACATGCCCTAAAAGAGAAGGTATCTGTAGTATTGGGAATCATTAGTAGTGACTCTTCAGGCCAGAGTTGAGGGCAGCCTTTTGTCGCTGCTCTGGTGTCTTTAGCGATGGATTCCTACAGGCTGGAACAGTTGCTTCCTACAAAGAGTCTCTGTAGAGGACCGGCCACGAGACTGTATAGGTTCACAATGGAAAGGACCAAAGTCCCCCCAGAATAGAAAGAAAATAACTAATTAAAAGTCGCCAATTTAAACATGGGTTACAGATGGTTGGAGGATCCCAGCTGCTTTCTTCCAGGAAACATGTTGAGCCTGTCCCATGAGTTGTGTCTAGTTGTGGAGCCGTTTCTGGAAGAAGACAACTGTTTTTCTCATCTTGTCCAAACTTCCCAATCAACGTAGAAGTACCCTGATTTTCTCTCCATTTTTTTAGGCGTCATGTGTTATTAAAGTGCACCAATCACCAGGATTTTCCTATATAACCTAAAGCCAGTGCTATACTGGCACTATCATACTGATTCTATACATACCTTTAGTTGTCAGCTCAAATGTATAGGTTTTGAAACACAAGCAAGTAAAGTTTGTAAACTGTTGAGTGACAGCAGCTGCAGCAGCTGATAGCAGGGGGCGGGTCTTCATAGTTATCCCCTCCCCCTGTTATTTATGCTAATTCTATTATACAATCGTTTTACTTTGTGACTAAAAGGACCTGTGCTGATGTCATTCCCATGTGACCAGAAGGGGCGGAGCCTCAGCCAACATAGCTTTTACAAGAAGCAACATTTTTCTGTTGGCTGAGGCCATGCCCATGTCTTACCCATGTGTCAGACATAGCGATGTGTGATGCCGCAGGAATGACGAACAACCACCGGCATGCATCACCAACGATATTATGAAAAGGAGAGACGTGTCAACGATTTTTGACGTTTTTGCAATCGTTGATGGTCGCTCCTAGCTGTCACATGCTGCGATGACGCTAACGCCGCCGGATGTGCGGCACTAACGACGTGACCCCGACGATATATATCGTTAGTGATGTCGCAGCGTGTAAAGCACCCTTAAGGGTTTGTTCACATCTGCATATAAAAATCGATCTGATTTTAATACAAAAAAGTTGGCCAAGTTAAATTAATTTGGTATTCCATGTCATGCGAGTTTACTATTATGGATCTGTAAAAATCGGACGGCATAGGGATAATCCATGTGATGTCAATTTTTTTTTCTCTCACACCCATAGACTTGCATTGGAGAGTTTCATCCAATATATGTGATCATATGCAGCATGCTGCAATTTTTTTTTTTTTTGTTTTGTTTTGTTTTTTTTTCCCCTCCCTCAGGCTGATTACAGCTAAGGGTAAGGACACATGGTGCGGACCCATGTTACTCTATGGGGCCGCTACCATCTGCATTTATTTTCTCAACCCTAATCGGACCGAGAAAACAGTCACAGCATGCTGCAGGTGGAATCTGATTTGTATTGACTCGCACCCATACAAGTTTGTGGGTGCGAGTGCAACATCGCACTGCACTTGGATGACACTGGAGTGCAGTGCGATAATCACATCAGTTGGCAATGGAGGAGATGAGATTAATTCCTCCCTCCCCTCTACAGCTGTCATCCGATCGCAGGATCACAGTTGCATGACACTTGGTTCACACTCGCAGCAGAGCAGGAGCCGAGGATCATTACCATATCACATCTGATGCACTTGCATCGCATGCTATGTAATTGTGTGGACCCAGCCTAAGGAAAAAAAATCACAGATGAGCACTGCATCATTGAATAACACTGCAGTGAGTGCAATACAATTTTTTTTTTTATTGTATTGCAAAGGTCATGTTTATATGAAAATGTCAGCGAATCTTAACACAAAATGTCTCTCTCAGGTGGGTCCGCTCATATAAAATGCTATGTATAATGAACGTATGCACTGCAATTTCAAAGCGACTTACTGTTCATATGTTCAGTCTTTTATCATCTTCTAAACACTTAAAGGAGTTGTCCACTACTACGACAAACCTTTCTGATTCCATGTTTCCCCAGGTAAAATAAAAAAGCCTATCCCCTCCTCCAGTGCCGCGGCTCACGTGACGTTGTGACGTCACGCGAGCCTCTCGTCCAATCAGCACCATCTTCTGTCTTCCGCTTTCGGACAGGGGAGCTATCAACAGGAAGTGAGCCTCAGCTGCAGTTTTGAAGGCCAAAGACAGAAGCCAGATCTGATTGGACGCAGGGCTTGTGTGATGTCACGTGAGCTCCAGGAACGGAAGCCACGGCGCTGTTGGAACTGCCCCAGCACGGGAGATGAGTATAGGTTTTTTATTGTACCTGGGGGAAGTGTGGCATTAGAAGTAGGGGACAACCCCTTTACAGTTTTAAAAGCCATGAAGTGGCTAAAAGAAACAGCCTATCCTATATTGTGGCCACTTCCATTTATTCTGTTATCAAAAAAGCACTGCTGCAAAACACAACCAAAAGTACACCAAGAGACGCTGGCGTTCTCCTGAAGCGTTGTCTTCTACAATTACTCAGAGGATATGACGGCGTATAAAAGACGCTGTGTGCACATCCCCAAACTCTTCTCATGGCCTAATATGGCCCCTGTATTTTTCCTACGTTTTGAAGGAAGACTGTTTTTCTTTTATCCAGTGTTTACCACATAACAGACGTGTTGTGTATGCTTTGTAGTACGTTCCACCCACTAGTGGTTTACTGTTTTGTTTTCTCCTGTGCACAAGCATGGGTGGAGTATATTCATAAATTGCAAGGTTTGCAAAGAAGTGCTGCTATTTCACCTGACCCAAACCCACTGGGGACCAGTCTGGCCTGATTTCTGCTGTTGAGCTTGGCATGACATTCAGTCTATGGTTAAACTTTAACTTGTTTTCCTTTGGGTGATTGCTTCTATTGGTATTTGTCAGAACCACATTCTCCACCTGTCTCGTGATGAAGTTGTGTGCTAAAATGATGAGCTGTGTTTATACAAGAGGATAAGTAATGTACCAACTAGCACGTATCACACAAGGATGTGTCTGATATGCGACGCTCCATCTACGTGGCATAGCAAGACACTGATACAGCACTTGGCTATGGCGGGAAAATAGGTTAAGAAAACAGTGTTCAGCTTAACATGCCGTGATTTTTACTTAAATCCAATGTGCAGAGGTACAGTATGGACCCCTAAAGGCTTCTCTGGTGAATGAGGCCTAAAGGTCACATAAATGTTGAAGTTAGCCAAACTTAATGATTTCGGTGTGACCAGCCAAAGAGACGTTTGATCATCATATGTCAGGGGAAAGAAGGGTTGGGTAGGGTGAATTTATATACCCATTCATTTTGTTTTCCCAGGATATTGGATGTTTTAGCTTAAACACTTTTACTAACCAGAAGTATAATAGCTTGCAGATTCATCAAATAGAGTAAAACCAACAACATACTGTAAGGCACATCTGTCTATAGTCATCTGGCAACTCTGACTAGGGCTTCTATGGACAGGTTGTGCACTAGAAAACTGCATTAGGTCCCAAGGGAGCGTTGACCTTTCCACTATTACCCTAGTACACTTGCACAAAAAAAAATGTTTTATTTTCAATATTTTGTTGCGAATCCTTTGGAGGCAATCACTGCCTTAAGTCTGGAACCCATGGACATCACCAAACGCTGGGTTTCCTCCTTCTTAATGCATTGCCAGGCCTTTACAGCCGCAGCCTTCAGGTCTTGCTTGTTTGTGGGTCTTTCCGTCTTAAGTCTGGATTTGAGCAAGTGAAATGCATGCTCAATTGGGTTAAGATCTGGTGATTGACTTGGCCATTGCAGAATGTTCCACTTTTTTGCACTCATGAACTCCTGGGTAGCTTTGGCTGTATGCTTGGGGTCATTGTCCATCTGTACTATGAAGCGCCGTCCGATCAACTTTGCGGCATTTGGCTGAATCTGGGCTGAAAGTATATCCCGGTACACTTCAGAATTCATCCGGCTACTCTTGTCTGCTGTTATGTCATCAATAAACACAAGTGACCCATTGCCATTGAAAGCCATGCATGCCCATGCCATCACGTTGCCTCCACCATGTTTTACAGAGGATGTGGTGTGCCTTGGATCATGTGCCGTTCCCTTTCTTCTCCAAACTTTTTTCTTCCCATCATTCTGGTACAGGTTGATCTTGGTCTCATCTGTCCATAGAATACTTTTCCAGAACTGAGCTGGCTTCATGAGGTGTTTTTCAGCAAATTTAACTCTGGCCTGCCTATTTTTGGAATTGATGAATGGTTTGCATCTAGATGTGAACCCTTTGTATTTACTTTCATGGAGTCTTCTCTTTACTGTTGACTTAGAGACAGATACACCTACTTCACTGAGAGTGTTCTGGACTTCAGTTGATGTTGTGAACGGGTTCTTCTTCACCAAAGAAAGTATGCGGCGATCATCCACCACTGTTGTCATCCGTGGACGCCCAGGCCTTTTTGAGTTCCCAAGCTCACCAGTCAATTCCTTTTTTCTCAGAATGTACCCGACTGTTGATTTTGCTACTCCAAGCATGTCTGCTATCTCTCTGATGGATTTTTTCTTTTTTTTCAGCTTCAGGATGTTCTGCTTCACCTCAATTGAGAGTTCCTTAGACCGCATGTTGTCTGGTCACAGCAACAGCTTCCAAATGCAAAACCACACACCTGTAATCAACCCCAGACCTTTTAACTACTTCATTGATTACAGGTTAACGAGGGAGACTCCTTCAGAGTTAATTGCAGCCCTTAGAGTCCCTTGTCCAATTACTTTTGGTCCCTTGAAAAAGAGGAGGCTATGCATTACAGAGCTATGATTCCTAAACCCTTTCTCCGATTTGGATGTGAAAACTCTCATATTGCAGCTGGGAGTGTGCACTTTCAGCCCATATTATATATATAATTGTATTTCTGAACATGTTTTTGTAAACAGCTAAAATAACAAAACTTGTGTCACTGTCCAAATATTTCTGGACCTAACTGTAGGAGGCCAAGGGCCTACAAAGAAAGACTCTAGTGTGGAGCTATGGAGAGTTCTTCAGTATCAGGGAATAGGGAAAAAGCAAAAGCCTGGGGGTCATATTGCAGCAGTAAAATGATGAGTCTTACATTTTGTCTCTCAGACGATTGGGGTGGAGTCTGAAATACAGCTGACAAGGTGAAAAAAAACAACAACATTTTAGTCACCAGTAAACTACTTTGGTAAATTTATCATTACTTAAGTAGTCAGTGGTGCTATAGTTGTTTGACCTTATGTGGTTTCATGATATTGAATCTGCAGTTCAGGATTCTAATCCAACTGGGTCAGGCCCTGCATTTTGGTCAACCACTGTGTTGGAGTTGATCCCTAATTTTTGGGCCAGTTGTACTGTAAGTGACTCTGTCCAAAGTCACCTGGCAACTCTAAATAGGGCTTCCACAGACAGGCTTTGTGCTAGCTACTACTCTATCATATCCCACTGGAGCCCTGGCCTTCATCCTGTATACCCTGAACAGGGATGTGGACTTAAGCAGGAACCCTGGATTGAGTACTAGGAGTAACTACTGCCTGATGGGGAGAGCAGACAGGAATGGAGAGGCATCCAGGTTAGAAGAACGCGGTACGAATAGAGACAAATTTGTTAGGCAGAAGAATAGTCGGTAAACGAACCAAAGTCTAAAACTGGAATATTCACTAGAATCTCAGGAACTGAGTACACGGGCATGAACCAGATTAAGAAGCACTTATAATTGGCAGTAGGAGACTGAGACTGAGAAGGGAAAAAATACTAACTACCAGGAATTAACTCCCAAACTTCCAGACTGGGTGCTATCACAAGCTCCAGCAGTGAAACAGAGCTACCTTGTAGTTGTTCTACTTCATAAGAGGAAACAGAAGGGACAGGCACTGGAGTGGAGGTGACTTGGACTCAATCTATGAACAGGTTAACTTACAACGTCTTCTTCCAGGTCCTGGCTCCTCCGGGCAAGATTTTATTGGCAGTCTCTGTTACACAACCGCACAGTTTTAAATCTTGCACAGGTTTAACAATTCAGTTGAATCCCAAAGTGGTCTCAATGAACAACAGTTCAATAATTGATTTGAAACAGGAGTAGAACACTATCTCTATAAGAGTCTAATTAAACAGAGTCTGTCAGGCCAAACATTTAAAGAGGTTGGCCACTACTTTAATATTGATGGCTTATCCTTAGGATAAGTCATCAATGTCTGATCGTCCGGGGTCCAACACCTCTGCCGATCAGCTTTCAACAGGCTGCCCGAAATTATCAGTTGCGGAGTTGCCTAGTCAACTAATAGCAGCCGCAGCTTGTTACTGCATATCCACTTCTCATTGATTTGAATAGGAGGCGGATGTGCGGTACCTGGCTGTGGCCGCTATCAGAAGACTGGGCAGCTCCAGAACTGAGCTTTTCCAGCCGTCTGCTGCACTGGGAACAACTGATTGGCAGGGGTCTGACACCCATTCACCCCCACCAATCAGACATTGATGACCTATCCTAAGGATAGTCCATCTGTGTTAAAGTAGTGGCCAATCTCTTTAAGTACCTGTTGACACCTACTTGTTTTCCATTTATCTCCGTTTTCTGGCTCTGTGAAACCAGAGCTGTTAATCAGTGAAGGGGGGTGGTAGAGAGAGAAGAAACAAAGTAGATGGGAAGGGGTACTTAGACGTTTTGCCCGCCATGATGCACCTGTACTTGGTTTGGACCGTAATTCTGTGCTGAGAGGCCCTTTAAACACACTCTTAAGGCCCCTTTCACATTGCGTTTTACCTTCCGCTCACAGGTCCCGTCGGAGCATCCGTCCGACCCGCCTCTCCCCCACTCTGCAAAGTGTGTTCCGGACGCATGCGCCCGACAGGGCCGTTAACTGCTATGGAGCGCACTGCGTTAGCGTGTGCTCTGTTTTGTGCCATTTTATGCACATCTACGTTTCTGCAGACGGACACCCAAACGTAGTCCACCTACGTTCGGGTGTCCATCTGCAGAAACGTATATGTGCAACAAAAAAACAGCACAAAACAGAGCACACGCCAACGCAGTGCACTCCATAGCTGTGAATGGCCCTGTTGGGCGCATGCGTCCGGAACACGCTTTGCAGAGTGGGGGAGACGCGGTTTCGGACGGATGCTCCGACGGGACCTGTGGACGTAGAGAAAAACGCAATGTGAAAGGAGCCTTAGTCCAGAATGTGCTGGACTTGCCTGTAAACAAGTGTGTGGCTCTCTCATCTGCTTTAGGCATCCTATTGGATGTAACCAGTCTGCAGGATCCTCTGCTCTGGGGTGCATGGCGCACAATCTAGTAGGGTGCCTCTGTCCGCTCACCAGTCCCACACTAATTCCAACTCCTTTTGCTAGTCCTCCTGGTTATTTTTGATGTTTAACCCAACACTTCCCTCTGTTCTGCTCCTGGCTGGACACCAGAAGGAATGTGCCTTACATTGGACCCCACCCAGCTCTTGAGCTTCATGAGCCTCCTTCCTCTGGAGACAAGTCTCTTCATTGTAGTGCTGTGTGGCTCGCTGCAGCATTATGTATTCTGTTATATAGAGACGTTAGCCTGCGTACACGTTTTTGCCTCTGTTGTCCAGATTGGCCGTGTAGGGTTTTGTTTTTTTATCCTCTTTGACACATCCCATTAATATATTGTTCGGCTGAAGTGCACACGTCTCCTTATCTTCATGTATCATTGTAATGAGTAGCATGCTGCTGAGTAATAGCCTAGCTTCTGATAAGGCCTCCTGGAATAACCTAGGAAAATATTGTTGTGACGCACATGGCTTATTATTTTCACAACACAGTCAAGTGCAAGCAATTAAATAATTGTCTTTACTGTTCTGGATTTCCCGAGATTCTCAATGACTGCTTTCCTGGGAATTTTTCATACATTAACGCATCATTTGATACTCATGTTTTCATTTCATGGCCCAGGAACTCTTTACAGATCTTAGTGCAAAGAACTCTTGGCGGAACCTACCGTACATTAAATATTACAAAATTTATATAAAGAGGGTCACTGGGCGTTAAAATCAGCCTTACATTACCTGCACATGGCCGTATTACAACTGTTTTGTACAGTACAGTGTAACCTTGGTTTAAGAGTAACTTGGTTTGAGAGTGTTTTGCAAGACAAGGAAAGCTTTTTAAAAAATTGTAACTTGGTTTAAGAGCAATGCTTTGCAATAAGAGCAAATTCCCACCGTGTCCACTTCCGGTTCTGTCCTTTCACCGCGCTCTGACCCGCTCTGGAGGTAACTTTCTATATAAGAGTAACTTGGTTTAGGAGCACACACCCGGAACCAATTATGTTTGTAATCCAAAGTTCCACTATACATAGGGATCCACTGAAGCTATGGATTTATTTATTTTACTCACTTATTAATTCCACGGTGCTTTACAGACTTGATCACCACTGTCCCCATTGGGGCTCACAATTTAGATTCCCTATCAGTATGTCTTTGCTTTGTGGGAGAAAACCATAGAAAACCCACGCAAACACAGGGAGAACATACAAACTCCTTGCAGATGACGTCCTTATTGGGACTTGAACCCAGGACCCCAGCGCTACAAGACTATAGTGCTAACCATTGAGCCATTGTGCTACCATGCCCCCAATTTCATATGAAATATGGCCGAAAAATATATTCGGAATCAGCTGTAACATGCCACAGAGACAGATGGAGTCTATCAGAGCCTCTACAGCAGCACATGCAGGGTTTACGCCTCTGTATGACCGGAACCATATAGACCTGTGAGCTGCTAGCCCTGATATCTCTTTCACTCCGGGCACCCTCTGTCCTAATGTCATTTGCCCAATCCAGGGTGGTTGGGTGTAATGGATACACAGGAATATTATTGAGGTTTACGTTTATTTTGTACATTTACACAAGACCAGATAGCTACTTTTTGGGGTATGTGATTAAAGTGAACCTGTCAGGTGTAATATGCACCCAGGACCACGAGCAGATCTGGGAGCAATATTGCTTATCCCTGCCTAACTGTCCCTGTATACACTAGCATAGATAAAGAGATATTTAGAAAAAGTATTTCTAAACATCTCTTATCTTATGCTAATGAGAGCAGGGACTAGTCCCAAGGCCGTTCTATCTCTTGACTAGCCGCCTTCTTAGCATGTTAGTATGCCCTCAGGGGCATGCTAACATTTTATTCAATGCAGCGTCAGCGGTGCAGCGCATACCTGTGTTCGCTCTTCTGAAAGCTGGGCACTTCCGATCATGTGCAGTATGAAGCCGGGTGTACGCGTCTGGGCTTCAGAGCGGTCTACTGCACATGACCGGAAGTGCCCGACATTCAGAAGTGCGGTCACAGCGAACACAGGTTCACACGTCACCGTTGGTGGTGCTGAATTGAATAGCATGCCCCTGTGGGTGTACTAACATGCTAAGAGGGCGGACTAGTTGGGGGATATAACACCCTTAGGACTGATCCCTGCACTCATTAGCATATGATAAAAGATCTTTAGAAATACTTTTTCTAAAGATCCCTTTATCTATGCTAGTGTATACAGGGACGGTTAGGCAGGGATTAGCAATATGTACCTAGAACTGCTCGTGGTTCTGGGTGCATATTGGACCTGACAGGTTCAACAATGGAAAAAAAATCTATTGAGGATTTGCCGCAAAATCTACATATATTACATAGTTTTTGCTGCTTAATTTTCTGTGGATTCGGCACTGATCATAGAAAGAGGAGAAATCCACTGTGAAAATTCACACAACATAAATCTAGATTTTCTGCACTTTTTTTATTCCTGTAGAGCACAAGTACGGTACTGCTCTGATGTATGAGCTATACATTTGTACTATAATTATATAACTAATTTTAGTCTGGAATTGGGCCTGTAAGGAGGAAAGAGAGTCGGGTCCATTCCTTTTTTGCACATCTATATTCATATGGTCCCTCTAATACAAGAGCTGAGCCATGTTTGGTGATATATTGTTTTCTACAGTTAGGTCCAGAAATATTTGGACAGTGACACAATTTTCGCGAGTTGGGCTCTGCATGCCACCACATTGGATTTGAAATGAAACCTCTACAACAGAATTCAAGTGCAGATTGTAACGTTTAATTTGAAGGTTTGAACAAAAATATCTGATAGAAATTGTAGGAATTGTACACATTTCTTTACAAACACTCCACATTTTAGGAGGTCAAAAGTAATTGGACAAATAAACCAAACCCAAACAAAATATTTTTATTCTCAATATTTTGTTGCGAATCCTTTGGAGGCAATCACTGCCTTAAGTCTGGAACCCATGGACATAACCAAACGCTGGGTTTCCTCCTTCTTAATGCTTTGCCAGGCCTTTACAGCCGCAGCCTTCAGGTCTTGCTTGTTTGTGGGTCTTTCCGTCTTAAGTCTGGATTTGAGCAAGTGAAATGCATGCTCAATTGGGTTAAGATCTGGTGATTGACTTGGCCATTGCAGAATGTTCCACTTTTTTGCACTCCTGAACTCCTGGGTAGCTTTGGCTGTATGCTTGGGGTCATTGTCCATCTGTACTATGAAGCGCTGTCCGATCAACTTTGCGGCATTTGGCTGAATCTGGGCTGAAAGTATATCCCGGTACACTTCAGAATTCATCCGGCTACTCTTGTCTGCTGTTATGTCATCAATAAACACAAGTGACCCAGTGCAATTGAAAGCCATGCATGCCCATGCCATCACGTTGCCTCCACCATGTTTTACAGAGGATGTGGTGTGCCTTGGATCATGTGCCGTTCCCTTTCTTCTCCAAACTTTTTTCTTCCCATCAATCTGGTACAGGTTGATCTTTGTCTCATCTGTCCATAGAATACTTTTCCAGAACTGAGCTGGCTTCATGAGGTGTTTTTCAGCAAATTTAACTCTGGCCTGCCTATTTTTGGAATTGATGAATGGTTTGCATCTAGATGTGAACCCTTTGTATTTACTTTCATGGAGTCTTCTCTTTACTGTTGACTTAGAGACAGATACACCTACTTCACTGAGAGTGTTCTGGACTTCAGTTGATGTTGTGAACGGGTTCTTCTTCACCAAAGAAAGTATGCGGCGATCATCCACCACTGTTGTCATCCGTGGACGCCCAGGCCTTTTTGAGTTCCCAAGCTCACCAGTCAATTCCTTTTTTCTCAGAATGTACCCGACTGTTGATTTTGCTACTCCAAGCATGTCTGCTATCTCTCTGATGGATTTTTTCTTTTTTTTCAGCCTCAGGATGTTCTGCTTCACCTCAATTGAGAGTTCCTTAGACCGCATGTTGTCTGGTCACAGCAACAGCTTCCAAATGCAAAACCACACACCTGTAATCAACCCCAGACCTTTTAACTACTTCATTGATTACAGGTTAACGAGGGAGACGCCTTCAGAGTTAATTGCAGCCCTTAGAGTCCCTTGTCCAATTACTTTTGGTCCCTTTAAAAAGAGGAGGCTATGCATTACAGAGCTATGATTCCTAAACCCGTTCTCCGATTTGGATGTGAAAACTCTCATATTGCAGCTGGGAGTGTGCACTTTCAGCCCATATTATATATATAATTGTATTTCTGAACATGTTTTTGTAAACAGCTAAAATAACAAAACGTGTGTCACTGTCCAAATATTTCTGGACCTAACTGTATGTGCTCTTACTACGAGTCTGTATATGTTTAGTTACACACTGCGTAAATAATTGTGTGCTGTCTCAATATAAGCTCACTGGTTACATTAAAGGCTCAGAAATGGGATGAGCAGCAGTAAATAATGGCAGTGGAGACTTTATCACCACAAGCCGGACCTTACTCCACCTACCAGTAACCCCAACCCCTTAGACAGACTATACGAGACACATCATTTTACAGGGGTCCTAAAGACAACAGTAAACTTCCTCTTTAAACATTTTTCCGGAAGCTTCCCATGGGGTCCTTCCTTGAGTCATGTTATTTTTCTGAGAAAGAAAGAACGAAGACAGGAAATGGCGAGAAAATCCCTGTTTGAGTAGAGACCGAGCAAGAAAGCCTCTAGTGCTAAATATATAACATGCAGACACTTTTACTGACAGCTTACTTTCTTCTTGGTCCATGAAGATCCTATACCTTCTATATGGTTCACAGCATGAAGCACAACAGTGAGGAAGAATGTATCCATTCAGAAAATCATCCAGACAGTATGTAGAATGGTCAATCTTGGTCCATATTTAGCTGTGAAGCTGCAAAACCACAAAAACCATACTACAGGTTGTCAGCTCCTACATATCTGTTACCTTTGAGAAGTTTAGACATTTTTTTTTGTGTCTGAGGGTATGTGGGGACATTAAAATTCTGCCGCCAGATCCTAGCTGAAAGCCAGGGGAATTATGAGGCGCAATACAAGTATTGTAGAAATTTTGGGTATTGTTTTTTTTTTTTTTTAATGTTGCGAGCTCTAGGCATGGCATCAATTTTTAGATTTCTCTATAAAAAACTGATCAAAACACTAAAAATGTGTGGAAAAAGTAAAAAAACAACTTAAAGTCCATCTTGTGTTCACACTTTTTTTTTATTAGTCTTTTTTTGGGGGGAAGGAGGGGCAAGCCACCCGAAAAAAAGGGCAATATAAGTGCCTACAGTGTTTCGAGCTCCATTCATTTTCCCTTTATACGGTAGGTATTAAAGGTATTGAACTCCACAAAGACACCATATGCAGGGAGTGCTTAGAGGTTGTCCACTACTTTAAAATTGATGGACTATCCTTAGGATAGGTCATCAATGACTGATCGGCCTGGGTCTGACATCCGACAGCTCCACCAATCAGCTGTTTTCGATGCTGGCAGCGGTAGCAGCCAGAAATACTCAGTTCCGGAGCTGCCCATCTGCTGATAGCGGCCACGGTCGGGTACTGCATTCCGTCTCCTATTGGTCTGAACGGGAAGCAGTTAGGCAGTACCCGGCCATGGCCACTATCCGTTGTCGGGGGAACTCCGGAACTGAGCATTTCTGCTTGCCTGCTACTGCCGCGAGCACAGAAAACAGCTGGTCGACAGGGGTGCCCTGTGTCGAACCCAGGCCAATCATACATTTATAAGTAATGAAGCCGGGCACTCCCAAATAGATGCAAAAAAGATGAATTTTTTTTGTGCAGCAAATTTAGTGAAAAATATAGACATTTCGGTGTAATGTCAGACCTTAAGGCTATGTGCCCACGCTACAGGATTTACCGCGGATTTTGCCGCGGATTTTGCCGCGGATTTGCCGAAAATCTGCAGCAGCAGCACTTCCAAGCCATTTCAATGGCATTTTGGAATTGCTGTGTCCATGCTGCGGATTTTTCCGCTGCGGATTTGCCGCGGATTTTGATGCGGAAAAATCTGCAGCATGTCAATTGTTTGGTGCAGATTTGGTGCGGATTTTCTGTTTTGAATGGGGAAAAAAAAAAAATAAAATCCGCATCAAAATCCGCGGTAAATCCGCGGGTGCGGATTTGCCGCGAAAGTCGCGGATTTTCAGGCAAAAAAATCCGCAGGGACCTTTTACCGTGGACACATAGCCTTATTCAGTGTTTCTCAACTCCAGTCCTCAAGACCCATCAACAGATCATGTTTTCAGGTTTTCCCCAATATTAGACAAGGAATAATTCCATCAACTGTGAACATCAACGAAAGCCTGAAAACCTGATTGAGGAAAACCTGACAACATGTGGGTCTTGAGGACTGGAGTTGAGAAACACTGCCTTAGGCCCCCTTCACACGCACGTGCTTCCGGTAAGTGTTTGGCAGTTTTCTCACGTACCGGAGACACGTACACATGTAAACCTAGGTATTCCTATGGTGTCGGACACACGTAAGTATTTGCGAACGGAACGTGTGTCCGTTCCGTACTTAGGTGGGTTTCTCACGCCAACATGTCCGTTTTCTCTCCGGCATTACGGGTGTCACACGGAACGCAAACGTGTCACACACGGATGTGTTCTGTGTGACACACACCGGAGAGAAGACGTGTCTGTGAGAAAAAAAAAAACAAAACGTTACTCACCTTCTCCTGCCCTCCTGTCTCTGCTGTTGCTGTCACTTGTTGCTGACCGCCGCTCATTATGCTAATTGAATATTCACTTCACTGCGGCCGGAAGCAGCAGCGGGGAGTCTGCAGGGCTGGAGACCGAAGATCAGCACCACAGACAGACAGCGACGCCAGGGTCAGGTGAGTAGAAAGTTCCCATTCTCCGTGTGTTATCACGGATAACACACGGAGAACATACGTAGCCCATAAACACGGGTCGGGGAGGGCAAAACGCACCTCTAACACGTCCATGAAAAACGTGCGTGGTTTTTCACAGACGTGTGAAGGGGGCCCCAATCAGTTTCACATGCTGCTTTGAGAGGAACTGCTTGCATTGGTGGCGTGAGGCGTGAGGATGACAGCGGTGTCACATTGAATCATATATTGATGACCTAGCTTAAGGAAAGGCCATCAATGTAAAAGTAGTGGATAACCTCTTTAAAACTCAGTGTTATTAAGCCACGGGGACTTTGAGTTTCTGCTGACTATGTAGCCATAACTCTGCTGCATGTATGATCAATATGTATCCAAGATAGGGGAGAACTCCTATCTGGGGTCTTACCGCTGTGACTTCTTCAGGACCCAATTATGGGGCTATGAGCCTTGTCTGCATGAGGCGGAGGTTGGTAACTTGCAGAGCCTCATAGCCCCAATGTAACCCTTACCTGGTCCCAACAACAGGCTCTGAGCCTGTCTGAATTCACTGAGGTTTAGCATGTGCATCTTGGCTCCACTCATGGTCTAATAGGACTGCTTATGATAGCTGATCGTCATTAGCATCCGGGCTCAGCCATCAGTAAGTTATCCATGGGATAGGGGATGATGTGTATACTCGGTACAAAACCTATCAACACTCTCTTCATTATGGAAAGTGAGTTCATTTTACAATTTATTTTTATGATTAAGCTATTGATTCCTTGATCAAAGTTACTCTTAGTGTGTTTACAATCTAAGAATCCTTTTGTTACTGAGCGTACTCAGCACTTCACTCACAAGGTGACTTGGCTCTTTTTCATTACTAAAGCAGTTTAATAGAAATGATCCTCCACTTGTAGAACGTGCAGCAAATCTAGAAGTGTCTAGTAAATGTGGTCATCCTAACTGATTCATTAGTGGGGCCTCTTTTTAGTGCTCTGATGAATGCGCTTGCAAATTTGTACTTGAGGAAATCAATATTCATTTCAGTTGCAGATAACAGTGCGCTTGGTACTTCAGAAAGCGTGGTAATGCTATCAGGCCAATAGCATATGGTAAAGAGTTTAGCTACCGCTGCCCTTCATCAAGGAGTCCGAGGTTGCCACTGCCCATTCCACCAAGGTGTAAGATAAACCTAAAAATGTTTAAAAACATTATTATTGGTTATTCAGTATATTACATGAATACTTCTGCTACATATATGGTGAATGCAATTTTTTTTCTGAAATGTGACCCTAGAAAATCTTTCTGCAGGCCTTTGTGATATATATATATATATATATATATATATATATATCTGTAATCATAGTTGATTGTTGTCATACAGAACTTCACAAGACTCACCATTTAGATGAGCCAATAATCAAGGAAAGGGCGTACGAACAACTCTAGGCCATCTAAAGAGGCCAGCATGCACTTGACAAACGAGCATAACCCTCACTAATCGGGTGCAATGATTTCTAAACAGACTTAAAAACATTGTTATTGGCCGCACATTGTTTTGTGTAAGCAGGTAATGTGCTGCTGACAACCTGATGATACGATTGTTCTGTTGTACCGAACGTTTGTTGGCCTATATTAAACAAGCCAGTAAATGAACACTGATCGGCTTTCATGTAGGCAGTTTGTGCTTGTTTAATGGCCTGGCTTGGCATGTGTCATTTTACTATTTTTACAATTTATTTATGTTGTTTTTAATGTTGGAAGAAACACTCTAATAACTTCTAAGAGGCGATATATTTATATTGGCCAAACTGCCGGCAACTTGAATAGGCTGGGATGCACATCTGCAGCCAGCTATGCTTTGCTCTGAAATGCCGACCAGGGCCTATAAGGGACAGATCTGACTAGTCCGATGTGGCCCCTGGCCTAATTCCCATCACCTTGCTCTAATTGATTGACAGATCTTTCCCATGTGTGTACATAAGAAGAGACTTGTCAATCACCTGGAATGAGGAGAATCCAACGAGGACCACATCCGACTCATCTAGTCTCTAGGACCTGCATGGGCAGATTAGTATAATGGGACATTGATGGGACACATTACTACAGGATGGCCACATTACTATAGGATGGGGATAAGGCTGGGGGCATTACTATAGGATTGGGACATTACTATAGGATAAGGACATTACAAGGATGAACACAATACTATTGGATGGGGACATTACTATAGGATGGAGACAAGATGGGCACATTACTATAGGATGGGGACATTACTATGTGATGGGGACAAGGTGAGCACATTACTATAGGATGGGGATAAAGCTGGGGACATTACTATAGGATGGGGACAAGGTGGGCACCTTACTATTGGATGGGTACATTACTACAGGATGAGGAAAAAGGAGGGCCACATTACAAGATGGGGACAAAGATGGGTACATTACTATAGGATGGGGACTAGGATGTGCACAGTACTACAGATAGGGACATTACTACAAGGGGACAAGGATGGGAAACATTACTATAGGATGGGGACAAGGTGGGCACATTACTATAGGATGGGGACATTACTATAGGATGGGGACTAGGATGGGCACAGTACTACAGAATAGGGACATTACTACAAGGGTACAAGAATGGGAAACATTACTATAGGATGGGGACAAGGTAGGCATATTACTATAGGATGGGGACAAGGTGGGCACATTACTATAGGGTAGGGACATTACTACAAGGGGACAATGATGGGAAACATTGCTAAAGGATGAGGATAAGGCTGGGAACATTACTGTAGGATGGGGACAAGGATAGGCACATTACTATTGGATGGGGACATTACTACAGGATGGGGACAAGGTGGGCACATTACTATAGGATGGGAACATTACTATGGGATGGGGACAAGGTGGGCACATTACTATAGGATGGGGACTAGGATGGGCACAGTACTACAGAATAGGGACATTACTACAAGGGTACAAGAATGGGAAACATTACTATAGGATGGGGACAAGGTAGGCATATTACTATAGGATGGGGACATTACTATAGGATGGGGACAGTACTACAGGATAGGGACAAGGATGAACACATTACTATAGTATGGGGACATTACTATAGGATGGGGACAAGGTGGGTACATAACTATAGGATGGGAGCATTACTATTGGATGGGGACATTACTACAGGATGAAGACAAGGAAGGGCACATTATTACAAGATGGGGACAAAGATGGGGACATTACTATAGGATGGGGACTAGGATGGGCACAGTACTACAGAACAGGGACATTACTACAAGGGTACAAGAATGGGAAACATTACTATAGGATGGGGACAAGGTGGGCATATTACTATAGGATGGGGACATTACTATAGGATGGGGACAGTACTACAGGATAGGGACAAGGATGAACACATTACTACAGGATGGGAAAATTACTATAGGATGGGGACATTACTATAGGATGGGGACAAGGATGGGAACATTACTACAGGATGGGCACATTAAGATAGGATGGGGACAAGGCTAGGGACATTACTATAGGATGGGGACAAGGATTGGCACAATACTATAGGATGGGTCAAGGATGAGGCACATTACAACAAGATGGGGACAAGGATGGGGAACATTACTATAGGATGGGGACAAGGATGAGCACATTACTGTATGATGGGGACTAGGATGGGGCACAATACTGCAAGGGGACAAGAATGGGCACATTACAACAAAAGGGGGAACATTACTAAAAGCTGTTGGCCAAAATTAATGTATGGTGCTAATTGTAAGATTATTAGTTACAAGAAAGGGATAAAATGTAAAAAAATAAATAAATAAATTCAAAATATATATATATATATATATATATATATATATATATATATATATATATATATTATATATATGTATATATATGTATATATATGTATATATATAAAAATTACCAAAAAAAATCACTTTGTCCTGCAAAGAATGCGTCACCCCAAAATTATTATTTTTCCTCTGTGCGGCCCATACACCCAGCTGAGTTTGAGACCCCTCCTTTAACTAGAGTAGAAAGAGAAGTGGGAGGCCCCGCTTCACAACGGAGCAACAAGACAAGTACATTAGAGCCTCTAGTTTCAGAAATCGACGCCTCACAGGTCCTCAACTGGCAGCTTCTTTAAGTAGTACCCAAAAAATGCCAGTGTCAACGTCAACAGTGAAGAGGCGACTCCGGGATGCTGGCCTTTAGGGCAGAGTGGCAAAGAAAACTCCATATCTGAGACTGGCTAATGAAAGGAAAAGATTAATATGGGCAAAAGAACAGACATTGGACAGAGGAAGATTGGAAAAAAGTGTTATGCACAGACGAATCGAAGTTTGAGGTGTTTGGATCACACAGAAGAACATTTGTGAGATGCAGAACAACTGAAAAGATGCTGGAAGTGTGCCTGATGCCATCTGTAAAGCATGGTGGAGGTAATGTGATGGTTGCTTTGGTACTGGTAATGTGGGAGATATGTACAATGTAAAAGGAAGACTATCGCTCCATTTTGTAATGCCATGCCATACCCTGTGGACAGCGCTTGATTGATTTCATCCTACAACAGGACAATTACCCGAAGCACACCTCCAAATTATGTATTAACTATTTAGGGAAGAAGCAGGTAGCTGGTATTCTATCTGTAATGGAGTGGCCAGCCCAGTCACCAGATCTCAACCCTATTGAGCTGTTGTGGGAGCAGCTTAACCGTATGGTGCGCAAAAAGTGCCCATCAAGCCAATCCAACTTGTGGGAGGGGCTTCTGGAAGCAAGGGGTGAAATATCTCCAGATTACCTTGGCAAATTAACAGCTAGAATGCCAAAGGTCTGCAAAGCTGTAATTGCTGCAAAGGGAGCATTCTGTGACGAAAGCAAAGTATAAAGGAGAAAATTATTAGTTCAAGTGAAAATCATTATTTCTAACCTCATCAATGTCTGGACTATATTTTCTATTTATTATGCAACTCATTTGATAAATAAAAGTATGATTTTTCAAGGAAAAGACAAAATATTGTCTGGGTGACCCCAAACTTTTGAACTGTAGTGTATTTGTCTGCCTTTGACATCTTTTCCTTACCTGTTAAAATCTGATAAAATAGCAGCTGGGTTAGTTGATGGGCTATGAATCTGATAGAGCTTCTGCTCTGTTTCATGGACAAGGACATCTGCATTTTCAGCCTGAGCCAAGATGAATTCAGGCATTAGACATTTTAGCACTTACTGGAGTGCTGTAACGTTAGAAAATGATGAGGATTATTTGCCAACACGAGACTGCCTCAGCTGCGGTCTTAGAAATTCTATCCAGCGTATGTGTGGCTGCATCTGATCTGAACACGTTCACTCACCTGTTCAGCCTCCAGCCATGAAGTGTTTCCTTCATCTAAGCCGCTCATTTCTCTTGTAATGCCATGAAAGAGCTTCTGATTCAGATCTGAATGTTATGTCCACTTGTGTATTAGAAATGTGTCTGTCTTATTCAGCTAGTAATGTACTTTTCAAGTTTTGATGTAAACCACTTGAAGGTCAGAGGTTTCCAATATTTGAGGTTAGGGTCTAAAATGGTTTCACTGTAACCTATCTTGAGGTCCTCGGTTTATCCGCTATGCAGCATTTTCTTTTCCTATTTTTTCTTTTTCTTGTATCAAGGCCCAATAAGATATTGACACTTAAAGGGATTACAAGGACAGCCCATTCTGATCCCACTGGTTCCCCCAGAATAAAGAAAAAAAAAAGACCCTGCACTCATCTCCCATTTTGGCATCGTTCCAGCTCTGTCGGTAATTTCGCTTTGGGTCTTATGTGACATTGGGACAACATGCGAGCCCCGCTTCCAATCACCGTCTACTTCTTCTCTCTCTCCGCCTTTTGACCAAATTAGTTAGTCAACAGGAAGTGAAGCTGCAGCTGCCACTCACTTCCTGTTGATTCCTCTTTTGAGAAAGAAGCCGGATGTGAATGAATGTGGGGCTCGCATGACGTCACAATGTCACGTGAGTCCCGAACTACTATTTCCATCAGCACTGGAACAGCACCAGAATGGGAAGTGAGTACAGGGTCTCATTTTAACCGGGGGAAACGTGGTATCAGAAGGGGTTGTCCTAGTAGTGGACAACCCCTTTGATGTGCGGCCTTGCCCAAAAAAAGGTGAATTAATGTCAACCAAACATGGTCAGTTCTGGTAACTATCAGTTATATGGGTTTGGTCCCTCAAATTCGCCAATAGTCATTAAAACATTTGACACATCTGGCCAGTAGGAAGTCCCTGAATCTATGCTAGATCTTGAATTAAGGTCTGTCAGTTTGTACTCTCCAGCCCCAGGCTTCACGGTTCTTCTATTCTTATTAGTGTCATGACAAGGCATGTTGAGACTGAGCATCTGTCTCTGGGTTTCATATGCACATTTTGCTCAGATTGAATTTCCTATCTTTTTGTTGTTAAGCAAACCTTTTGGTCAGTATTGAATTCAGCCATTGAACGGCTTGAGCAGCTAGTTGAACTCTGTTTTATGAAAATGTGTGATGAGCAAAACTAAATTAGATTTGTGATAGATATTTACTATTTAGAGATAAATATAGTGGGAGTCACACTGCCTAATCTTCATCGTAAACTGTTATTAAAAAAAATAATAATCCTCCCCTCCAAAACTAATGCTTTTGATAGGATAGTTAGATTCACTCTGACCTTCTGATTCTCCTCAGAACTTGGAATAGGGAGTAATTCAAATTGGGCCTGTTAACGCTCAGTATGTCCAAATCCATTGTCTACATAACAATAACCTTTGGCCATATGTATCTGGCAGTGTCTTGTTACCTCTCCCGTATTGAAATAAATATGCAGGCTGTACCATGTCAAACATGTTAGTTTGTGGTGAAGTGGGGAGAAATGCCTATTTTGTAAAGAGATGTTGGATTTTCTAATTCGCTAACAAAACCCGCCAGGCTAGTGTACAGTAAGTTTACATGTAGTCCTTTGTTTAAAGGCAAAATAGTCGAAAAATGCTTTCATGGGTAAAGTTGTTTTTCTGTCCTTAATTCCAAGTTTATAAACCATTAGCATCAGGAGTAGTCACAGACAGAATAGAGACCCTGTGCAAGAACAATACATGGGCCCTTTGCAGTTCAGTTGCTCATCATAATGTACAGTTCCACCAGCTTTGTAGGTAGAAATGTTCCCCCCTCCCTCTTGTGCTCCTGTGCGGCTGCCCAGGTTCCACCTATGGTTTACTGCCTCTGGTTAATATGGTTAATTTGAGACCTCATGGTCTCTTTTAAGAAAATATCCTACAGAGATCTCAAACGACATACTTACCGTATTTTTCGGACTATAAGACGCACAGGACCATAAGACACACCCTGGTTTTAGAGGAGGAAAATAGGAAAATAAAATTTTAACCAAAAAATATGGTCATGACACACTGTTATGGGGCGAGGATCTGCTGCTGACACTGTTATGGGGGTAATGTCCCCAAATTCTCTATTAAGGTACCCCATTCTGATAAGGATCCTCCTGCCTTGTATATGATCCTGCTCATATACCCCCCATCCTGCTAATAATATACCCCCCATCCATCCTGCTAATAATATACCCCCCATCCATCCTGCTCATGATATACCCCCATCCATCCTGCTCATGATATACCCCCATCCATCCTGCTCATGATATGCCCCCATCCATCCTGCTCATGATATGCCCCCATCCATCCTGCTCATGATATGCCCCCATCCATCCTGCTCATGATATGCCCCCATCCATCCTGCTCATGATATGCCCCCATCCATCCTGCTCATGATATGCCCCCATCCATCCTGCTCATGATATGCCCCCATCCATCCTGCTCATGATATGCCCCCATCCATCCTGCTCATGATATGCCCCCATCCATCCTGCTCATGATATGCCCCCATCCATCCTGCTCATGATATGCCCCCATCCATCCTGCTCATGATATGCCCCCATCCATCCTGCTCATGATATGCCCCCATCCATCCTGCTCATGATATGCCCCCATCCATCCTGCTCATGAAATGCCCCCATCCATCCTGCTCATGATATGCCCCCATCCATCCTGCTCATGAAATGCCCCCATCCATCCTGCTCATGAAATGCCCCCATCCATCCTGCTCATGAAATGCCCCCATCCATCCTGCTCATGAAATGCCCCCATCCATCCTGCTCATGAAATGCCCCCATCCATCCTGCTCATGAAATGCCCCCATCCATCCTGCTCATGAAATGCCCCCATCCTGGTAAATGGCGTGTATCCTGTGGCACAGGAAAAAAAAAAATAAACGTTTATACTTACCCTTCCTCACTCCCTGAAGCACCGATCTCTGTCTCCGCTGCAGCGCCGCTGTGTGGAGCCGTCACCGGTGTCTGCAGCATCGCGTCTTCCTGTCTGTGCCGGCGGTAAGCTGATCGATTCTGGTGGATACTAGCGACGCGCACAGCGATGACGTCATCGCGGTGCGCGCCGCTAGTGTCCAGATCAGCTGACCGCCGGCACAGACAGGAAGACGCGATGCTGCAGGGGGCGGCTCCACACACGGTGACGGGTGAGTACACTGATTCACTGCACCCCGCGCTGATAATGATGCACGGAGGGCAGTGAATACAGCCACACATGATCACTCCAGGGGTGATCACGGCCGGCTGCTAATTATGCACGCACCCCCCCCCGCCCATCACCCCGCCCATCTGTCAGCGCCGGTTTCGCTGAGAGATGATGGGCGGGAGGATGGGCGTGCATATGTAATGAGCGGGCCCACGTGGTCACGGCAGGCTTACAGCCTGCTCGTGCCGACGATGACCCGCTGCACCGCCGCACCCTCATTCCCCGCAGCCTTATAGTCAGACCATAAGACGCACCCCCCACTTTCCCCCAACATTTGGGGGGAAAAAAGTGCGTCTTATGGTCCGAAAAATACGGTAGTATCATAGAATCCTATAATGATTACGTTGGAATGGACCTCCAGGGCCATCGTGCCCAACCCCCTACTCAATGCAAGATTCACTAAACCGTCTTCGATAGTTGTCTGTCCAGCGTCTGTGTGAGGACTTCCATTGAAGGAGAACCCGCCACCTCTCATGTCAGCTTGTTCCACTCATTGATATTCCTGAATGTTAAAAAGTTTTTTTTCTAATATCTAATCTGTATCTTCTTCCTTTCAGTTTCATTCAATTTCTTCGTGTTTCCATGTACAACTGAGAAAAAGGAAGATCCCTCTACAGTGTGACATCTCTGCACATATTTGTATTACACTATATTATTACTGTATTTACAGTTAAGTCTCCTCTTAGCCTTTTTTCTTGAAAGCTAAACTTATCCAGATTCTTTAATCATTCCTTGTAGGACATAGCTTGCAGTCCACTCACCATCCTGATAGCTCTTCTCAGAACCTGCTCCAGTTTTTCAATTTTTTTTTTTTTTTCTCTTCTTCTTCTTCTAATGTTGTGCTCATAACTGGACAGAGTATTCTAGATGAGGTCTGACCAAAGAGCAGTAGAGGAGGTTAATTACTTCACGAGATCTAGACTGTGCTTCTCTTAATACCTCCCAGAACTATCTGTGTTTGCCTGTTTTGCTGCTGCATCACACTGTTGAGCCATGTGTAGTCTGTGTTTGTTTGTATACCCAAGTCTTTTTCACATGTGCTGTTTTCTAGTTCTATTCCTCCCATTCTGTAGATATTATTTCCGTTTTTTTCTTGCCAAGATGTAGAATTTTGCATTTCTCCTTGTTTAAATAGCATTCTATTAGTCCAGCTTATCTAGATCCTTCTGAATCCTTTCTTTATGCTCTATTGTTAGTTACTAGGGATGATCGAATACCTCAAATATTCGGCTTTGAGAATATTTTCCGACTAGGTCGCCGCTATTCGACTATCCGCGAATATTCGATACGCAATGTAAGTCTATGGGAAATCCAAATAACTATTCGGAACTATTCAGGCTTCCCATAGACTTACATTGCGCATCGAATATTCGCATAGCGGTGAGTTATTCGTCGAATATTCGCGAAGCCGAATATTTTAGGTATTCGATCATCCCTATTAGTTATGTCTCCTAGCGTTCCATCGTCTTCAAATTTTTATTAGTTTACCTACAGTTGACATATCTAGATAATTTATAAAAATGTTGAGCAATACTGGAACCAAGACAGAGCCTTGTGGTAACACACTTGAATCACTCTTCCAATTTTATGTGCAAACATTTATTATTACTCTGAGTACGATCACTAAGCCAGTTATGAATCCACTAAACCATAAACTTGTGAGTTTCATACTTTGTCATTTTTTTTCAACAAGGATAGTATGAGATACTTTATCAATACTTTGCTGAAGTCGAGATATTCTGAATTTACTGCATTTCCCTGTTTCACCCAGTGAGTGATTCCATCATAGAAGGAAATTAGATTAGTCAGGCATGACTTGTTTGCTACAAAGCCATTCTGGCTCTGGTTAATTACTGTATTCTTTTCCAAGTGTTTTATTATATTCATGCTGTTTAATAATTTCTTCAACAATCTTTCCTGGTTTAGAAGACGGGCTCACTGATCTGTAATTTCTTGGCTCCCTTTTTTAAAGATAGGGACAACATTTGCCCTTCTCCAATCTTCTGGAACTTCTCCTATTCTCTAGGAATTTCCAAAGATTCTGGCAAATGGTTCTGCATTTTCCTCTGCTACCTCATTCAGTACCCATGGATATAATTTGAGTCATCATGAGAACTAGAAAGCTAGCTTTTATGAAATACACATTACTCTTCTATACCTTTCCTCCATGTTTCTTGTTCTCTTACAGTCCCTAATTGAGTTTTCTCGCTTGTCTTTCTCCGCAGTAAGATTGGCGATTGAAAGTGACAGGGACTGAGGCCAACAGGCTTGACATGTTCTTTCTGTCTGTATACAAGAAGACAATCTATGTAGTCGTCTATCTCAGGATCTCTTCAAACTCTGCTAGAAAAATGTGAAGGTGTCCCTCCTCCCCCCCCCCAATTCCTTTTAATTAGATGTGATGATGTCAGGTGGAAAGGTGTTAAGAGACAAAAATAAGTATGGGCTTAGGTAGGTTAAATTTCAGGAAGATAGAAACCTAAAGGCGGTGACAGCTGAGCGGCAGTCAGTACTATGTGTAATATGAGAATACGGTTTTCTTGGCTTTTGTATTATGTGACCGGTGTCTCCCATTTGCACAGACAATACACATGTTGGCTGTGACCCCTTTGGTGTAGTTAATCCTTCAGCCTTTTGATGATGAGGACCGTGCATGATTTGAATACAATAGATAAAAGTACATTCACATGGCTTGTATGAGAGCATGTCTTCTGGCATAAAGCTTCTGGGAAGTAAATGTGTAACTTGAGGTTGTGAGGTCATTTATCGACAGTCTTTCAGAAGGAAGAATGCCCCACTATTATGACATCCTTATTTTTCTTGCTGACTTACAGCAGCAGAATGGAATCGAAAGATAAACCATGCGGCTATAGATAAGTGTTGTGTGGCCGCAGGAATCTACAAATAAAACGATGACATGAAACGTATTGCACAAAATTTTGTGATCCGTTCCAGTAAACAAACTGTGTCAGGTCCATTTAATAGAAGAATTGCTGTTTTGTCTTGAGTTCATAATGTACGGTAACTCCCTTTAAGATCATTTTTAATCTGAATATCAAACTGAGTCATTTCCCAAAGAGGCAACTTTTGGCTACTGATGAAATGGAAATTTTTATATACACTACCGACCAAAAGTTTGGACACACCGTCTCATTCAAAGAGTTTTCTTTATTTTCATGACTGTGAAAATTGTAGATTCACATTGAAGGCATCAAAACTATGAATTAACACATGTGGAATGAAATGCTTAACAAAAAAGTGTGAAATAACTGAAAATATGTCTTATATTCTAGGTTCTTCAAGGTAGCCACTTTTGCTTTGATTACTGCTTTGCACACTCTTGGCATTCTCTTGATGAGCTTCAAGAGGCAGTCACCGGAAATGGTCTTCCAACAGTCTTGAAGGCGTTCCCAGAGATGCTTAGCACTTGTTGGCCCTTTTGCCTTCACTCTGCGGTCCATTGGATCATTCAGAGATCCTCAATGAACTTCTGGAGTGAACTTGCTGCACTGAAAGTAAAGGGGCCGAATAATATTGAACGCCCCACTTTTCAGATTTCTATTTTTAACTTCACAATTGTATCCCACTTGTTGTTGATTCTTCACCATTAATTACATTTTTTTTCCCCTATGCTTGAAGCCCGAAATGTGGGAAGAGGTTGAGAAATTCAATACTTTCGCAAGGCACTGTATATATTTAGATTTACACACACACACACACACACACACACACACACACACACACACACACACACACACACACAGCACAGACCAAAAGTTTGGACACAGCTTCTCATTAAAAGAGTTTTCTTTATTTTCATGACTCTAAAAATTGTAGATTCACATTGAAGACATCAAAACTATGACTGAAAACATGTGGAATGAAATACTTAAAAAAGTGTGAAACAACTGAAAATATGTCTTATATTCTAGGTTCTTCAAAGTAGCCACCTTTTTCTTTGGTTACTGCTTTGCATAATCTTGGCATTCTCTTGATCAAGAGAATGCCACGATTGTGCAAAGCGGTAATCAAAGCAAAAGGTGGCTACGTTGAAGAACCTAGAATATAAGACATATTTTCAGTTTTTTCACACTTGTAAGTATTTCATTCCATCATAGTTTTGATGCCTTCAATGTGAATCTACAGTTTTCAGAGTCATGAAACTAGAGAAAACTCTTTGAATGAGAAAGTGTGTCCAAACTTTTGGTTTGTGTACTGTATACTGATGGGAGTTTATCTAGTTTATTTATAATGCATAGTAAATCAAGAAACTTGTTTGACAACAGCAACAAAAATAGAAAAACCTACTATGGGACCAAGCAAAATCTTAATGCCATTAGCAAAACTGATGCATGTAAAAAACAGTGTGTGTATACCGTACCGTGCATAAGGTTTAGGTTTGGGAAAAATTCTGCAAAATAAGAATATATTAAAAAATAAGTGTTACTAGTTGATCAATTTAACAAAATAAAAAATGGAAATCAAATCAATATTTCATGTGACCAACCTTTCAAAACCACATCAAAGCATCAGTCAGATTCTTAGCCCCGGGGAAGCATCAGATTTTCTCCAAATTTATTCTGCAGCAGGACAACGACCCCAAACACACAGCCAATGTCATTAAGAGTGATCTTCAATGTAAGGAAGAACAAGGGGTCCTGGAAGTGATGATCCGGCCCCACAGAACCCAGATTTTATTATCAGGTCTGTCTGGGATTACATAAACAGAGGAAATTGTGTAAGCCTACGTCCATCCAAGATCTATGATTAGTTGGTCAAGATGCTTGGAACAACCTACCTACCGAATACCTTTAATCCCTTCACCGTGGGTGATTTTCTGTTTTTTTTTCGTTTTTTCCTCCCCTTCTTATTTTTTTGTACTTTCACATGACACCATTCATTCTGCCACATAGTGTACTAGAAAATGGGAAACAAATTCCAAGTGCGATGAAATTGCAAAAAAATTCAATTCCACAATGTTGTTTTTTTTGTTTTTTTACAATCTTGTTATAAATGTTATGTAATTTTTGGTTGTTTTTTTTATTTTTTTTTTTTATTCTTGTTACGTCATTTACTGATCAGATTAATTGATTTGATATTCGGATAGATCAGACAATTCTGAACACGGCAATAGCAAATATTTGTATTTTTTTTTTTTTATTTTTAATGGGGCAAAAGTGGGGGCTGATTTAAAGTTTGTTTTTACTTTTTACAGTATTTAATAGCCTTCTTAGGAGACTAAAAGCTGTTTTGTATATTAGAAATCAGAATCTTCTATGACCACCAGCCACGGGATTGTGTTTACAGGAGAATCGTGATCACAGGCACGGTGGTCTTAAGCAGACCCCTGATGTCATGACAACCCATCAACCCATCGGCATCCAGTAATCACATGATGGGTGCGCCGGTGGGTGGGATCAATGACGTGCTTCCTTTCTGCGCGTTTTAAATGTCGCTATCAGATTTACAGTGGCATATAACTGGTTAACAGCTGCCAGTGGATATTCACCTGAAAAGGTAGCAGTATATTTTAGGATCAACAGGAAATTTCACCCGAAAGCCAAATATCCCTTACTTTTGTAAGTATTATTTGTGTGAATGGAGCCATAGGCTGTAATGAGTGTGTTTTCAAGGTAGAACATGTTGGCAAAACTTGTAGCGAATTTCTTATGACAAGGTATCCGCTTATCATATCAGGTGTTTATTTAAAGGGAACCTGTCAGGTCCAATATTTTCACCCAGAACCACGATCCGTTCTGGTGCATATTGCTAATCACTGCCTAACCGTCCCTGTATACACTAGCATAGATAAAGAGATCTTTAGAAAAAGTATTTTCTCTAAAGTTTTTTATCATATGCTAATGAGCGCAGGGCCTAGTCCCCTGGGTGTTAGTTCCCCTGGCTAGTTGGCTCCATTTGCATGTTAGTACACCCCTGTGGACGTGCTAACATGCTAATGAATGCACAGCATCAGAGGATAATCTCACTCTGCCACCTGACACTGTATTTTGGCTCAGAACGCATGATCCCGGACTTCCGGTCATGCGCACTATTTCAGTTTGAAGCCAGGACGCGTACACCCGGCTTCCTAGTGCGCATGACTGTAACTCCAGGGTCATGCATACTGAGCCGAAATCCAGTGTTGGGCGGCAATGGCAGCCGGAGAAGTGAGGGGGGGTTCATCCTGTGACGCTGCGTATTCATTAGCATGATAGCTCACCCACAGGGGCCTACTAACATGCTAATGGGGCCGACTGGCAAGGGAAGCAACACCCAGGGGACTAGTCCCCGCGCTCATTAGCATATGATAAAAGAGCTTTAGAAATACTTTTTCTAAAGATCCCTTTATCTATGCTAGTGTATACAGGGACAGTTATGCAGGGACTAGCAATATGCACCCAGAACTGCTCGTGGTTCTGGGTGCATATTGGACCTGAGACGTTACCTTTAAGAAGCAGTCCACCTGGGAACACACACACACACACACACACACACACACACACACACACACACACACACACACACACACACACACACACACACACACACACACACACACACACACACACACCCCCATAAATGCCTCTTCATTTGACTTGGAATGGTGGTGATTTGACTCCTACTGTTCTATTCTAGCCATCTATAAGTATATACAAAGAGCAGAATTGTGAGATCGTCAATTTCTGCAAAATTAACAAAATCAGTGGATAAGGACAGTGATGGATTAACATTTATAGTGTTGGCCATTTTCTTTGGTCTAGTTTATTTCTTTCTACATTATTTACAAAAACTGAGCTGGTTTGAAGCAGCAATCATTATGGGGAAAAAACAGGGCCTCATGCGTGGCTTTATTTTTTCTCTTATGCTTCTGTCTTTAGTAATTGTTTACAAATGGGGCCTTCACGTTCTCCAAATCTGCGCTGTGTCTTCATGGATTACTCTTTTTTTATAATAGAGATGGATACATTGAATTTTTTTATGTAAATTTCCCCTAGCTAAAATCTGATGGCCCTCGGCTGCAACCTTGTATTTTATATGCTCCTGCAACAACCTAAATGCTATATGGACATGCTCTCCCTGTAATAGAATTTGTTGGACTCTAGTCAAACACTGACAGCCTTACGTTTTATGTGCTTTTTTTTTTTTTTGTCTCAAACATCTTTTCTGTAATGGGACTCTGTCACCAGGTTTTTGCTCCCCCATTTGAGAGCAGGATAATGTACAGACAGAGACCCTGATTCCAGCGATGTCATTTACTGGGCTGCTTGCTGTCATTTTGATAAAATCAGTGTTTTCTCTGCTGCAGATCTAGCAGTTATACAGAGCTCATGAATATGCTGAACTACCTGGCAGCACACCAAGTAGGCCTTTAATGGTAAAATCACTGTTTAATCAGCAGTAGTGTTGAGCGGACCTGAAAGATCCGGATCCGCACGGTTTGAGCGGCAGATCAGAGTCCGACCCGGACGCGGGATTCCAGGTGCACGATCCGGATTCAGCTTTTTTTTTTTTCCCTCTCCCTCTCCTCCCTCCTCTCCCTCTCCTCCCTCCTCTCCCTCTCCTCCCTCCTCCCTCCTCTCCCTCTCCCTCCTCTCCCTCTCCCTCTCTCTCTCCCTCTCCCTCTCCCTCTCCCTCTCTCTCTCCCTCTCCCTCTCCCTCTCCCTCTCCCTCTCCCTCTCCCTCTCCCTCTCCCTCTCCCTCTCCCTCTCCCTCTCCCTCTCCCTCTCCCTCTCCCTTTCGTACACTAAGCAGTCCAGTAACCACTGGAATCAGGATCTCTGCCACTACATTATGCTAATCTCAGATTACGTAGCAAAAAACCTGGTGACAGATTACCTTCAATGGGTTGAGTTGAGAAGCTTGTAACACAATTCTAACATAACAAATGATGATTGTCTGGGGGTTTCACTGTGAGGACCTATACTGATTGCAAGGACAGGGGTACTGTGGGTAGTCAGGTAATGATATGGGCAAGTATTTCAGGTTCTCAAAGAAAAAGAAAAAAAAAATCTAAATGACATTCTAAATATATAATGAAATGGCAAAAAAAATATCTTAAAATTAGCAAACCACGTTGGTTTCATCTAGGGAGATGATTGATGTAATACAGTAAAATGGCCACTATATAACAGAACCCTGTCCTGGCCTGCTGCCTGTGATCATGTGCATTAGGATTTCCGCTGCTGTGACCTGAAGATAACCCATACCACATTATCAATGTTTTTCCAGGCCACAGCAGAGATCCTAATGCACCTGATCACTGGCACCAGTCTAGTAACAGTCTAGGTTTCTGTCAGTATTACAAGACTGCTGCCTTTTTAATGTACAATACTATATTGGTTGATGGTGGCACAATCTTTTTTTTTTTTTTGGCTATGTGCACACGGTGAGTGTTTATTGATTTTTTTTTGAGGTTTTTACCTCAGTAGTTGTAGCTAAAACCAGGACTGGAACAATCACACGAAAAGTATAATAGAAACACGTCACCACTTCTGTATTTATCACCCACTCCTGGTTTTGGCTACAAATATTGAGGTAAAAAACTCGCCAAATACTGAATGTGTGCACGTGGCCTTGGAAGTTAGGTGGAGTCTATGCTTCAATGGTCCGAGCTGTTTTGATGGCATGAGGGGGTGTGCACAATATTGGGCAGGTACAGTAGTGTTACCGATTTTGTGTGTGTGTGTATTAGTATAAGGTTGGAGTCATGTGTATGACTCATGCGAGTATCTCATCACATCGCTCTGACCCGCCATCCGCTCTCCTGACAGGAGGGAGTCAGTTCCATAGAAATACACTGAGCCGTAATCCAGTGTCGGGCAGCAATGGCAGCCGGAGAGGTGAGGGGGATCATCCTCTGACGCTACGTATTTATTACCATGATGGCACGCCCACATGGGGCTCACCCGCTCCTGTCAGGAGGGGAGCCGTCCAGCCGATGTGATACCATCCTCACCCGAGTCACACGCAACTGTGACTCCAGCCTAAATGGGGGCTTTACTTATTTGACTTTGTGTAGACAAGATTAACAACTCCTTATGATCTAGTACCATATTTTGTTTCTGAGGCAGGTAGGTAAATGATGTTCTGGGCCTCTACTCCTCTTTTTGTTCTCCCTAGCCTTTATCCATATGTAGTATGTTATCTTTTCTGGGGGCTTACAGTGTTCAGGTTCATGAAATAAGCTTAGTGGAAATGGCATCGGATGTTCTACATCCTTTCTCTAGCCTTTCTCTCAGTGTTTGTGTTGGCTGGTCCTCACTCAAGTTAACTTTTCGACTCTTCTCTGTTGCCTCCCTTTGCACAACATGATTCAGAAAATGGAAAGCTGAAGATAAACTGAACAGAAATGTGCTGCCACGTAACTTGCACCACGCTATTTCATTATCACGGGCCTTAATATTTCCTATTGCCTCTAATCTCCTTTTACTTCTATAACTACCCCTGCAACTGTGATCTGCGAGAGGAGGTATTGCAAATGGAAATATTCTATGTTTCCATGCTATCCTTAATCACCCCGACTCCTTAAGAACAGGTTTCCTATCAAATTTGTAGGGTACAAATAGATATAATTGCCGGCAATGTCAATACTTCTACTTTTCTTTTTTTTTTTTTTTTTAATTTTGGCAAGTTTGACCGTTTTTACCTGAATTTACTACATTTGGACATTCTGTTTCTCTGTGTTATTTCGAGAACAGACAAATGGAATACATCATCCCTGCGTCAGTTATGTAAATGTACCGCCCTGAGAGGGGCCCGGCCGCTTCTCCGCTGCTCGGGCCGAGCCGCTCGAGGTCCGGGATCGGGTTGTCGGTGGCACGAGCGCCTCCGGACCGGGGGCCACGTCGCTCTGTTAAGGGGAGGCAGTGGGGTGGTGGTGGTGCGGGACGAGGTCCGCAGCCGGGGGCCACGTTGTCGTCGGACGGGTCGTGGTGACGGGATTCACCACCGCTGCGGCTGGAGTGGAGGGTACTCCCGGGATCGGTATTGTGGCCGCAGCCTAGATGTTGGCCCCTCCGTGGGTAGGGGCGGTGTGTCCCAGGGCCCGGTTGGGAGGGACTGGCGACGGTGTTGTTGTCGGGGTGCAGGGTGCCGTGCTGCGGTGCAGTGTCGTGCCTGGATGGCACTGGTGTACTCATGATTAATTCACACTCAGAGTCACTGGTAAACCAAAGTTCGGGTCTGGTTGGGTCCCGCAGCCGGCTGCTTGTGTCCCTTGTGAGACTGATGGTGGCCCCTTTCCCTTGCACCTCTTGTTTGACTGTTTGCTCCCCTGCCTGGACAGTGGTAGCCCGCTCCCCGGCGTTGAGCTGGCGGAGGAGCCCTCTGTTGCCCGCAGGCGCTGGCCCATCGGATGTTTGGCCCTTGGCGGTGACTCTCACCCGGTATCGGTGGGCTTTTGCCTTCTTTCGGGACTTTCGGTAAGGATGAACCCGTGAGGTCCAGACTGCAATCAGTTAATTTGCCTATACTCAGTGGCTTTTAAGCTAGGACGGGGTCTGAGTACCCGGTTTCTGGTGCTCCGGTAAATGGTTGACTCCCCGGTTCAGGGCCGGCGGGCTCCAACCCTGCCCGATGCCTACGGTTCCGCCGGTTGCTGTACCAGTACTCCTGCAGGTGGTCACCACCGTCTGCCTGCCTGACGTTACGGGGATCCCAGGCTCCAATGGGGTCCAGGGCGTCACATAAAGGAAGCAGAGGGGCTCCATTGATCATTATGCAGTATGATTTTTAGTTTTTTTTATAGAATGAAATAATAGTTAGTTTCTGCATGCTGAATTTTTTTTCTACATTCTAAAAAAATAAAACCCCCAAAAAACCATAATAATGATTGGAGCCCCTCTTCTCCCATTTGCGTAACTTGACCCAAGGGATGACGTATTCCATCTGTCTGTTCCTGAAATGGAACAGTGAAATGTAATTATACGATTATACGATTTGTGATAACTATTTTTATCTCATTTGTTTTTTTCTACAACTTCAACTACGTGATATTTTCTATATGTAAAACAGCATTTTGCTGTAATGTTTCCTATGGAGAATAATGGGTTTTTTTCTACCTTTTTGTATTGCCTATGAAAAGAGTCTTGACTGATATTTTTTTTCTTTAATGTTTAGGCTAAAGCAGTTTTAATATGATTATTTTAGATTGTGTCCCCTCCAAACTTAAGTCAGAGCAGAATCCTTCGCGCAATGGAGATTACAACTGATGTTGGGAAGTTTTCTAAGGATCAGTTCACATGTGCATTAGAACGGATCCTGCAGAGATCTTTTGGCAAAATGTTTGCCGGATCCATTTTTTTCTTCACATGGGAGTCTATGGAGGACGAATCTATTAACTAAATGCTATTTATCTTCCATTTGAAACGGATCCTGTAAGAAAACAACTGATCCGTTACAAATACCAGTAAAACGGAAGGCTAAATAGCAATTGGTTAACAGATCCGTCCTTCATCAACTCTCATGTTAAAGGAAAAACTGATCCGGCAGCTATTTTGCTAACGGATCTCTGTAGAATCCGTTCTTAACATGATTACTGGACATGTGAACTCAGCCTAAACTAATGGTCTTAGTAATACAGCGGTGTTCTTCCTACGTAATCTGTAATTGGCTGGGTAGCTAGTAGTATTGTATATACTTGTACACAAAATCAACACCACATATTCTATACATTCTCCCCACTTTTCATCTACCGGACCAAATATTTACTTACATACTTTGCTTTTAATTACTTCTCTAAGTTCTAGACCTCTAGTCCAAAAATTAGATCTTCTAGTCCATTTACAATAAGGTTGGTGTAGACAGTTCTCGTGTTCAAAAACGGGCACTACAAAAATAAATATGGTGATCTGAACCAAAAGCACATCCAATAAAGTTTAGCACATGAAAGAAAACGAGTTCTCGTGTTCATATACATCCCAATAGTTTTTTTCCCTGTTATCCTCGTCATCCATGTCCCCATCTACAAAACGTGACCTCAGTTCAGGCTAATCTCATAGCGTTTTCAGTGTAGGCCTGACAATCACCTTCTCTCACAAGAGTCTTGATGTAAATCTCCTAAGGACTTCTTGTCAATACATAAGTCTGAATTATGGTCCCATGGCACAGAAGAGTACCAGATTGGTGCGGATAACGGGCGAAGACGGCAATCGTTAAATATATAAACACATGCACTGTATACAGCAGGCCTATTGAAAAAGAACGAATAGTTACAATTATTGGTGGGATAGGCTTCTTCAAGATAATGAATGTGAAAAGTCCACTTCAATCTGCATAAAAGTTCCTTAAGCTGGTGTCACACATAACGACGACGACAACGACGTCGCTGCTACGTCACCATTTTCTGTGACGTTGCAGCGACGTCCCGTCGCTGTCGCTGTGTGTGACATCCAGCAACGACCTGGCCCCTGCTGTGAGGTCGCCGGTCGTTGCTGAATGTCCAGCTTCATTTTTTGGTCGTCACTCTCCCGCTGTGACACACACATCGCTGTGTGTGACAGCGAGAGAGCGACGAAATGAAGCGATCAGGAGCCGGCACTGGCAGCTGCGGTAAGCTGTAACCAGCGTAAACATCGGGTAACCAAGGGAAGACCTTTCCCTGGTTACCCGATGTTTACGCTGGTTACCATCCTCCGCTCTTGCTGCCAGCGCCGGCTCCTGCACTGTGACATGTGGCTGCAGTATGCATCGGGTAATTAACCCGATGCATACTGTAGCAAGGAGAGCAAGGAGCCAGCGCTAAGCAGTGCGCGCGGCTCCCTGCTCTCTGCACTGTGACATGTAGCTGCAGCACACATCGGGTTAATTAACCCGATGTGTGCTGCAGGAGAGCAAGGAGCCAGCGCTAAGCGCGGCTCCCTGCGCTCTGAACTGTGACATGTAGCTGCAGCACACATCGGGTTAATTAACCCGATGTGTGCTGCAGGAGAGCAAGGAGCCAGCGCTAAGCGCGGCTCCCTGCTCTCTGAACTGTGACATGTAGCTGCAGCACACATCGGGTTAATTAACCCGATGTGTGCTGCAGGAGAGCAAGGAGCCAGCGCTAAGCGCGGCTCCCTGCTCTCTGAACATGTAGCACAGCGACCTTATGATCGCTGCTTCTGCTGTGTTTGACAGCTAAGCAGCGATCATAACAGCGACTTACAAGGTCGCTGTTACGTCACCGAAAATGGTGACGTAACAGCGACGTCGTTGTCGCTGTCGTTTAGTGTGACACCAGCTTTAAAGGGTTAGGGTGTGAGGTGAGCAGAGCAGCAGGTGCACGATAGCGGTCAATCCTGCACAGGTTCCGGCAGGTATTGCTAGATGTGACGTCACTTTCCCTCACTCTCGTCTCAAGGTAATAGTGAACCGACGAGGATTAACCTTCAACTTTTCGTTTTTCTAAATATATTTCAACTCTCCTCTTACCTTGACTCTGATCTCTAGCCTCTATTAGACTGGGGCCACACGGGGATTACTGTGATCCCCTCGCATGACACTTTGCTCACACTGGCAGTACAGCAGAGCCGAGTGTTATGCTAGTGTCCCTGCGACTGAGGTCCGACCGTGCGAGTGGACCTCAGCTGCGGGAGGCGGGCCAGCACTGAGGAGGGGAGGGCCAACGTTGCGGGGGGCGAGCCGGCTCTGAGGAGGGGAGGATCGGCACGAAGGAGGGGAGGGAGGGATTTATCTCCCTCTCTCCTCCATAGCCGGCTATTGCCATTCTCTCACTGCACTCGCGGTACATCAGTGTACCGCGAGTGCAGAGCAATTTTTCTCTCGCCCCAAAGACTTGAATAGGTGCGAGAGTGTCTCGCATTACAGTCGCAGTATGCTGCGATTGTTTTCTCGGTCTGATTAGGGCTGAGAAAATAATCGCTCATGTGTGCTGACACACAGGCTAATATTGGTCCGAGGGGAATGCGATGTTTTATCGCACTCCACTCGCCCCGTTTTTCTCGCCGTGTGGCTTAGGCCTTAGGGCTTGTTTACACTTTTTTCTTTTCTTTTGCTGTTTAAAACTAAATGTAAAAATTGCCTGCATTTTTTTAATTTAACATGTATTTTATCGTTATTTTTTTTACATTGTGTTTTTCAATAAAATAAAATACATCGCAGACCCCCAAAACACAGCAAACCAAAAAAGTTTTGTATGTAGTCTTTTTTTTTTTTTTTAATCTCTATAGACTTTCACTACATAGTTAGCACCAAAATATACACTATAAAATTCTTGTTGAAAAAGAAAATCTTGTGCGTGAAACCTAATTAAAGGTTTATTCCACTTTAGCAGTCAAACACTTTTTTGTCGTGGTGCTGCAAAATTGTGACATTTTAGTATAGTCACGGTAAAAAAAAAAATAACGCTATGTGACCACCGCATCCAAAGATACTCTAAGGAAGGGTTATGTTTACTGCAGGATCTGTAAAGTAGTCTGAAATCGAAAACGTAGCGCGTAGTCAGCCGTAGTGTTAGATGTGCCTAAAGATGAGCTTGCTCCTAGTGGTGACGGATGGAACTGTGATTGTACCTCTGTACTATTAGTGTTCTATATTCCATTTGCTTCATACGAAAACTGTTGAACTCAACTAATTTTGTGGTGCTGAAAACAAATATGCTTACATTTGTTGATTGGCTCTAATTTTCAAGACCTAGAGGAGATTGTAATTACTTATAACACCTTTCATGCAGGCATATAGAAAAATTGTGTCTATTGCATCATCTATTTAGTCTATTGAGCCTTCAGTATTCTATCATCTTAGGGTGACCAATCAAAAAACTCCAACTCCACTCTAATGATGTAATTCTAATTACAGTTACATCACGTACTTAGTTATGGCCGAAACTATTGGCACTCTTGAAATTATTCCAGAAAATTAAGTATTTCTCCGCAAAAATCATTGCAATATATTTATTCACTGAATTTATTTATTCACTTATTAATTCCATAGCGCTTTACATACCTTTTCAACTCTGTCCCCATTGGGGCTCACAATCTAAGGTCCCTATCAGTATGTTTTTGGAGTGTGGGAGGAAACTGGGAAACCCACACAAACACAGGGAGAACACATAAACTCCTTGCTGATGGTGTCCTTGGTGGGATTTGAACCCAGGACCCCAGCTCTGCAAGACTGCAGTGCTAACCACTGAAACACCGTGTCGCCCATCAATCACACCTTTTGATATACACGTTTATTCTCTTTGTGTGTATTGGAATAACACACAAAGAAAAACGCAAACTGGACATAATTTCACACAAAACCTCAAAAGTTCTTGCCACATTTCAAATTTTTGAGTAAACAACTTTGTTTCAAGCATATGATGCATGTTAAAACTCACGTGTCGCATGTAACCGGTGTGGGCAATATGGAAATCACACCTGAGACTAGATTAAAAGGGGAGACTTAGACACCGTGCCATACTAAGCATGGAGAACAGCAAGAAAAGAGAACTGTCTTGACTTGAGAACCAAAATTGTTGAAAAATATCTACAATCTCAATGTTACAAGTCCATCTACAGAGATCTTGATGTTTCTTTGTCCACGATGCACAACATGATTAAGAAGATTACAACTGATTGTACTGTAGCTAATCTCCCAGGACATGGACGACAGAGTAAAAATTTATGAAAAGTTACAACACAGGATGGTCCAGATGGTGGATAAGAAGTCCCAATCAAGTTTCAAAGAAATTCAAGCTGTCTTGCAGGCTCTGGATTCATGAGTGTCCATGTGAACTATCTATTGACATTTGAATGATATGAAACGCTATGGCAAGAGACTCAGGAAGACCCCACTGCTGATACAGAAACCTAAAAAAGCTAGACTGCTGTTTGCCAAAATGTAAGGAAAAATCCTTGTAGGAAGTGTCTTCTGGACCGATGCGCCCAAGGTAGAGCTGTTTAGTAAAACATATTGTTCTGCTGTTTAATGAAAACAAAATGAGGCCTACAAAGAAACAAACACCGTAACTACAATCAAATATTGTGGAGATTCAAACATGCTTTGAACTTGTTATGCGGTCTCTGGCACTGGTTGCCTTGACTGTGTGCAAGGCATCATGAAATCTGAAGGATTTGGGGTTGCAATGTAGTGTAGTGCCCAGTATCAGAAATCTGTGTGTGCCTCCTAAGGCTAAGTTCACATTTCCGTTGTTTTGTATCAGTCACATGCGTCGCTTGACACATGTGACTGATGCGCTGTACAACGCTGTACAACGGATGACAAAGAACAGAATTCTTTGTCGGATTCTGTTGTGTGCGGGGGGCGGAGTTCGGGGGGGGGGGTGCCGAGCGGGGCCGTGGCACTGAGAACGTCAGTGCCGCAGGGACTGCAGGACAGGTGAGTGTGTGTGTGTGTGTGTGTGCACATGCGAAGTGCGGGAGGGGGCGGGGCCAGACGAGGGTGTCAGTGGCAGTGCTTGTCTGCATGGCTGGGGACAGGTGTGTGTGTGTGTACACACATGTGCGGAGTGCGGGAGGGGGCGGGGCCGAGCGGGGAAGTGTCGGCCTCCCTGTACACGTAACCAGACTAAATATCGGGTACCAAAGCACCTGATGTTTACCTTGGTTACCCGATATTTACCTTGGTTACGGGCCTACACCGCTTAGCGCTGGCTCCTTGCACCGTAACCAGGGTAAATATCGGGTAACCAACCAAAGCTGGTGACGTGTGCATGGAGCCAGAGAGCATGCGCAGCGAAATCAGACGGATCGCGCTGCTCAAAAAAAGTTACATGCTGCGTTCCTCCCGCCCGGCGGTCAGTCGTTCCACGACTGATCAGTCGGGCGGAGGGTGCAACGCAGCATCATCAGTCACAATCCGCTGCTCATACAAGTCTATGGGAGCAACGGAATCCGCTAAACGGATTCCGTTGTTTACAAGCGCAGCGGATTGTGACTGATACATTTTAGCGGAAATGTGAACTTAGCCTTAGTCATGGGTCTTCCAGCAGGATAATAACTCCAAACATACTTCAAGAAGTGTGCCGCCCAGGGCTGTGGGGTACTCGTTCCTAGGCAGTGTATTACTGGGACGTGTCACTGGGTGGCCGTTGCCCGGTTCCGTGACCCTGGGGGTCGCTTTAAAAAAGGGATTATTTACAGGGGGATAGTTAATAAAGTTTGTTGTGACGCCACTTGCGGGTTGCCGTTATGGTGATGCAACCGCCGCTGCACAGTCTCTGCTGGGGTGATGTGAGGGCAGCCTGGATGTTGGGCCCTCCGCAAGTAGGGTCGGAGCCCCAGAGGGTTGGTGATGCAGTTGGGCGCGGAAAGAAAGGTAGGCCACACGAGGGGTTGCTGTGTAACTGGTTCTCTTTACTCACAGTAGATGGTAACTGGTACCTGGAGGAAGGCTGGTATTCACCGCTGGTTCCCTTAGTCCCAGTACTGGTTGGTTTCTAAGTTGGTGGGTCCCCATGGCTTGGAGTGTCTTGGGGTCCCCTCCTGTTTGTCTCTGTCTCTGGTCCATACAGCGGGCAGTGTGATCCCTATAGGGTCAGTGTTCCATTCCAGTCCTTGGTTCTCCCGTTACTATTGGTGCCCCTGGACTTCTAAGGTCAGTGAGGTCCTGGATGGTCCCCTCACTGTGTAGATTTTATCAGGTCTGCCTGGAGCATTTGCCTGACCTAGGGCTCTGTGCCCCGTCGATGCTGTGGTTCCGGGAGTACTTTGCCATACTCCACCGACACCCCGGCAACCACACGCCTGGGCCCTCAGGTCTCCATTACACTCCCGTGTCAGTGCAGTTACATCCGTCTCCTCTCACTGCCACTTACTTACTCTCACTGTCTAACTATTGTCCCCTCCCGCCTGGTCGTTGTTTAGTGGACTGGATCGGCTCCATCCATTGGGTCCATTTCTAGTCTGTCACCAGTCTGTGGGGATTGGGGAAAAATGGGATTATAATGTGTTTTGATGTTACCGGCACTGTTCTTCCACGTCCCTGGGGGTAGGCTGGATGCAGTACCTTGTAGTTCCCTGATGGGTTCAGGGGAGCTACAGAAGCACCCAGAAATGGATGGAAACAACGTGCTGATGAGTTTTGAAATGGTGAGCAATGAGTCCAGATCCTGTGGAGAGATCTTAAGATTGCTGTTGGGATCAGGCACCCTTTGGGTTTTTGTGTGAAATTATGTCCAATTTGCTTTTTTTCTTATTTTTTTTTTGTGTTCTTCCAATACACACAATGGAAATACACGTGTTATTGCAATAATTTTCTGGGAGAAGTACTTCATTTTCTGGAACAATTTCAAGGGTGCCAACCCTTTCGCCAATGGCTGTATATAAATACTCTGTGTAAGGTATATAGTTTTACATTTTGTTGGCTTAGTGTCTTAGCATATTGACATTTTCTGTATGCTTTTCCAGATATACCTAGTTCTTGCATTAACAAAGCAGATAGTTTTTACTACATATGTGGAAAGGTCACTTTTGTGTCACAAAGGGAAAACTTAAATACCTTGATAAGAAAAGCCAACAACTTGTATTTTGGCTGCAGAATAGATCAGGACAAGAGTCGGGCTCCACACTTATATTGCAATAGATGTACATCACATCTTAAGGGCGCTTTACACGCTGCAATTTATCTTACGATGTGTCGGCGTGGTCACGTCGTAAGTGACGCACATCCGGCATTGTAAGTTACATTGTAGCATGTAACAGCTACGTGCGATTGCGATTGAACGGTAAAACGTTCATTGCATGCACATCGTTCAATTCCTAAAAATTGAACGTCAGGTTGTTCATCGTACCCGGGGTAGCACACATCGCAGTGTGTGACACCCCGGGAACGATGAACAGATCTTACCTGCGTCCCGCGGCTCCCGCCGGCAATGTGGAAGGAAGGAGGTGGGCGGGATGTTTATGTCCCGCTCATCTCCGCCCCTCTGCTTCTATTGGCCGGCTGCCGAGTGATGTCGATGTGATGCCAAACGTCCCTCCCACTCCAGGAAGCGGAGGTTCGCCGCCCACATCGAGATCGTATGGACGGGTAAGTACGTGTGACGGGGGGGTTATTCGTTTATGCGACACGTTCAACAAATTGAACGTGCTGCACATACGATGGGGGCGGGTACGATCGCATTCGATATCGTATGCTGGATCGTATGGTGTAAAGCAGGCTTTACTCAGTGGTTGCATGGGAAGAGGCAATCTATGCAATTTGCAGTCCCAATGATCTGGAAAGAGCCAGCCGATCTTACTACCAATTGCTATTTCTACATGGTGCTCCCCTTTAGGAAAGGAGTTTCATGGAGGAAGTGGACTTTACAGTATCCAAACCTTCCATCTGCAATACGCTCAGTACCACATATAGAAGAACTGCAGATTCCAAAATCACCAGAAACCTTTTCAACCGAATCAAGTGAGGAAGACGAGTGCACTTGGGGTCGTGAAGCATCTTCCTCTCATATTTTGTCAGCAGCCTCAACTGAACCACCTTATAACACAAAGTGAACTGAACAATCTTGTTAGAGATTTGGATCTGCCCAAGAGAAAGGCTGAGCTCTTAAGGTCCAGTCACACTAAACAACTTACCAGCGATCCCAACAACGATAGGGATCGCTGGTAAGTTGCTAGGAGGTTGCTGGTGAGATGTCACACTGCGACGCTCCAGCTATCCCACCAGCAACCTGACCTGGCAGGGATCGCTGGAGCGTGGCTACACGAGTTGCTGGTGAGCTCACCAGCAACCAGTGTCCAGCCCCCAGCGCCGCGTGGAAGATGCTGCGCTTGGTAACTAAGGTAAATATCGGGTAACCAACCCGATATTTACCTTGGTTACCAGCGCACGGAGCTACACGAGCAGGGAGCAGCGCACACTGAGCGCTGGCTCCCTGCTCTCCTAGTTACAGCACACATCGGGTTAATTACCCGATGTGTCCTGCAGCTAAATGTGCACAGAGCAGGGAGCAGCGCACACCGCTTAGCGCTGGCTCCCTGCTCTCCTAGTTACAGCACACATTGGGTTAATTAACCCGATGTGTCCTGCAGCTACATGTGCACAGAGCAGGAGCCGGCACTGACAGTGAGAGCGGAGGAGGCTGGTAACAAAGGTAAATATCGGGTAACCAAGGACAGGGCTTCTTGGTTACCCGATGTTTACCATGGTTACCAGTGTCCGCAGAAGCCGGCTCCTGCTGCCTGCACATTTAGTTGTTGCTGTCTCGCTGTCACACACAGCGATCAATGCTTCACAGCGGGACAGCAACAACTAAAAAATGGCCCAGGACATTCAGCAACAACCAATGACCTCACAGCAGGGGCCAGGTTGTTGCTGGATGTCACACACAGCAACATCGCTAGCAACATCGCTGCAACGTCACAAAAGTTGTTCGTTAGCAGCGATGTTGCTAGCGATGTTGCTTAGTGTGACGGGGCCTTTAGGTTCCAGGCTACAGCAGTGGAATCTCCCAGCAGGCGATGTTCAGATCTCTTTGTTCCGCAACCATGATAAAGATCTTGTCTTTTACTTCTTCGAGGAGAGCAATCTTGTAGCATGCAACAACATCAACAGTTTAATGGAAGCTCTGAAGATGAGTAAACAATTCAAAGTTATGGAGACTCTTCATCGATTCATCCAAAACAAGCCTAAAAGCAGTCAGAACAAGGCTGCATGGGTAGCATTCGCATTAGTGGTAACTCATTTTTTTGGAAATTTAAAAGTAGATAACTATGAAGAGTTGGAGGAAAATCTCAAAACATATACGGTTCTTCTCTGTAAGATGTCCTTAAAGGGACTCTTTCACCAGATTTTTGCCACCTAATCTGAGAGCAGCATAATGTAGAGGTGGAGACCCAGATTCCAGCGATGTCACCTACTGGGCTTTATGGTGTAGCTTTTCACTATTTAATTAGTAGGAGATTACCATTAGAGGACTATTTGGCCTCCTGCCTAGTAGTCCAGCAGATGCATGAGCTCATTATAACCGTGCTCTACATTCAAATAATGCTAGATCTGCAGCAGAGGAAAAACAGATACCCTCAAAATGACAGCAAGCAACCCAATAAGGGACACATCGCTGGAATCAGGGTCTCTGTCAAATGGGGTAGTAAAAACCTGCTGACAGATTCCCTTTAATTTTTACATGCACATCCAGACCCTTTTCCACCATACTACGGAGCAGTGAGCAACAAGCACCATGTGGCCGCGGAGAAAAGATATCAAGGAAAATGGAATCCATCAATGCTTGCCAATTACTGTTGGATAATTATAAGAGATGATCCAATGGAGGAGTACAAGAAACAAGCAAATAAGAGTTGTCCTTAGTTGTATCTGGGTTTTTTTCTCCCACTAAAGCAGGTACTGTCTGAAGTTGTTTTTTTTAATTTATTTATTTATTTTTTAATCTATTGACTCTCAGCAGTCGATTGATTAAAATAGATGAAACTCTGATAAAACACTGAAGTAGAATATATATCTTCAATGTTTCATCTGTTTTATATCCCCTTATACTTTAAAGGCCGAGTTTGGTCTGTAAAACATGAGAATAGGAGATTCTGAGTCACATGACCAGAGACACTGATCAAATGTTAAAGCACCACACCAATGTTTTTTTTATTTTTTATTGCATCCTTAGGCCTTTTTCACACGTCCGTGATTCTGGTACGTATGTGCTAGTTTTTATACGTACCAGAATCCTGGACATACGCAGACTCATTATAATCAATGGGTCTGCGCACACATCAGTGATCTTTCACTGACTGTGTCTCAGTGCGGCGTACACGTGTGTCCGTAGTTGCCGCACGGAGACAAGTCCGTTTTTTTTGTTTTGCATCGCTGATGTCCCACGGACCACACTATGGAGTGGTCTGTGAAATACTTACCAGAAAAACACAGACATTGAAAATAAAAAGCATTTTTAAATCCCCTTCTCCAGCGATGCTCTCTCCAGCCTCTGCATGCTGCTGCTTCAGAGCCGCTAATTACTGGCATGCATATTCATGTATGCAGCCACAGCTGACCCGGAAGTAGCTGCAGCATGGGCGGAAACACAGCAGAGCCGAAGAGTTCAGCACCACAGACAGCAGGAGCAGGGACAGGTGAGTTTATCGCCAAGTGCAATCACGGATGATGGATCACGGCACATGGGGGAAGGGAACATATGCGTTTTTAACACGTCAGTGAAAAACGTCTGTTTTTCACTGACATGTGAAACAGGCCTTAGAGCGGTGCTTTAACTGTAAGTCCCATTCCCCCGTCTTATACTCTCCTTGCGTCTTCATCTTTTTCCAGCGTCATGCCCGACAGTGACACATGTTGTGACCTGCCGGCTTCTCCGGTGTTTCATGGCGACCTCCGAAGATCACAACTCAACACAAGTCTATGAGAGCCTCATTCTGGCTCTCATAGAGTTACAATAAGCGCTTGTGACTTAACGTCTGACTTCTGGACAGTCAGACGTTATGGGCACAAGGTGGTGCCATGGGCCTGGAGCGGTGATGAAAAACAATGAAGCCGCCGGAAGATGAGTATATGACAGGGGGACAAGGGACTTACATTTAAAGTAACACTCCAGCACTGAGAAAACCCAAAAAACACTGGAGTGTTGGTGTAAAATAGATGTGTGTATGGGTCTAGAAAACTATGAACTTGGGCAGCGAAATTCAGTTTAATTGAATCTAGGGCTATACTGAAAAAAATAAAATGTAATTCTTAATTACGAAAAATGATTACTTCTAATCTAATCCTTGCTCCATGAACTGGTGACCGGTGCAGGTTTCCAGGTTTAACATGTCATCTCTGTGAAAAAAATAAAATCTATTAAATAAAAATTAAAATCTAAAAATAATAAAACTGGCCATCTGTCACACAATAACCAATAATGATTACAACTGCCCGTTGTTGCACCACACACGGATACCATCTTGCCGGCTGTAGATCGTGGAGGCGGTGTAATGAACTGGTTTGGACCCAGATGTCCTGTTGCATTTTTTGCAGCCCCTGAGATTCTCGATGGGCTTCTTTCTTAATATATGGAGTTGGCTCCACAAAGATGACTTTTCAAGATGAGCTGAGGGCTCATTCATTTGCGCTTCCTTTCTGCTGCCCACTGTTTTGTGCATGTCTTCTTTATTCCCCGGGAACTTCCTTTCTTCTGTGGTACATCTGGATTCTATGAAATTCCTTTCTGTACTTATCATTTCCTGTACAATTCAGCTCCATGGCCTTGAAAATGTTCTCCTCGTATAAAACATCATTATTAACTACGGCTGACCTTTTCCATCCTTAGAAAGTCATGCATTAGCTTTCCGAGCACTGGTGAGACCCGGCTGCTGCGAGCCTTTGTTGTGTACGTATAATTGGTTGTCTTGTTTGCGCTGGTGGTTTGGACACTAGCAACTTCTTAGTAATTCTTGTGTGTGTGTGGGGAAAAAGCAAGTGTTTCCTAAAAAGGCCATCACTGCACAGGAGGAGAATATATTATTAGGTTATGTAGTATTATTGTCATTACACTCTGCCACCAGTGTATTTATGTGGCTTCTTCATTTATTGTTGTGCCTAAATGTACCGTCACACTAAGCGACGCTCCAGCGATCCCACCAGCAACCTGACCTGGCAGGGATCGCTGGAGCGTCGCTACACGGGTTGCTGGTGAGCTGTCACACAGGCAGATCTCACCAGCAACCAGTGTCCAGCCCCCAGCCAGCAGCGACGCATGGAAACGATGCTGCACTTGGTAACTAAGGTAAATATCGGGTAACCAACCCGATATTTACCTTGGTTACCAGCGCACACCGCTTAGCGCTGGCTCCCTGCACTCCTAGCCAGAGTACACATTGGGTTAATTAACCGATGTGTAGTCTGGCTATGTGTCCAGGGAGCCGTCACTGGCAGCGGGAGAGCGGCGGACGCTGGTAACTAAGGTAAATATCAGGTAACCAAGGAAAGGGCTTCTTGGTTACCCGATGTGTACCTTGGTTACCAGCGTCTGCAGAAGCCGGCTCCTGCTGCCTGCACATTCAGTTGTTGCTCTGTCGCTGTCACAGCGGGAGAGCAACAACTAAAAAATGGTCCAGGATATTGAGCAACAACCAGCGACCTCACAGCAGGGGCCAGGTTGTTGCTGGATGTCACACACAACAACATCGCTAGCAACATCGCTGTTAAGTCACAAAAGTCGCGCCTCAGCAGCGATGTTACTAGCGATTGTTGCTTAGTGAGACATGGCCTTAAGTTTGTTCTTGTCTTTAGGCTAGTGCCCCACTTTGCGTTTCCACCTGCGTTTTTGGTGCTTTTTAGGTCCGTTTTGAGAAGCACCTTTTTCATGCCAAAAGGCATGCGTTTTGATTTCCCAGCAAAGTCTATGGAAAATGTAGATTTCTTGACCGCACTTTGCGTTTTAAAACGCTGCGTTTAATTTGCATATTTTGTGGCAAAAACCATGCGTTCCAAGAAGCAACGTGTCAATTGTTTTTGCCATTTTGGGTGTGTTTTGCTAACATTGAAGTCTATGAGAAATGACAAAAACCAAGATTCCAGCAAATTCCTGCGTTTTACCTGCTTTTTCCAGTGCAGAAAACATGCGTTTTGGACTTCAAAATAATGATTTCATATGTCCCTTTACACAAACACACACACATAGTCCGACAATTAAAAATAAGAATTTTAATAAATTATTACTATTTTTCCATTAAATATCATATTACCGCTATAATTTCATTAAATTAATTTAATCTATTTTCATTATTTTTCACAAAAATATAGATTTGTTTCTTCCCAATTTTTTCATTGAGTTTGACTATTTAAACTTTATTTAGCAGTGTCATGATGTTCAAAACGCATCTATCAAAATGCAGGTGGAAAAGCGCTGAAAACGCATCTAAAACGCGGTAAATACGCATGTGTTTTCAGCGCTAAATTTCTGAAAAAGGCAGCTTTCGTCAAATCAATTAAGCCCAAAACGTGCGTTTAGAACTGCAAGTAGGAGAACGCAAAGTGGGGCCCTAGCCTTAAAGGTGAAGAATATCACCGCTTTGGGAGTGCGATTATACCGTAATTACTTTTCTTTATACAGTACCACCTACCGTGTTTTTCCAAAAATAAGACACTTATTTTGCCCCCCAAAAAAACTAGGGCTTATTTTTGGAGGAGGTCTTATTCTTGAAGAAACACGGTTGGGGGTAAGTTTACCCCCCAAAAAAGCAGACCCCCCCACTTCCCAGGACACTCATACTCACCAGACCAGGACGTCTGCGTGGTTCCAAGGTCCTCCTGTGATCTCCTGTCTGTTGCTGCACGCCGTCCTACCCTGCTGCTAGCTGACACGCTCACACATACAGCAGATCGCAGACACACACAGCCGATCACACACAGCCGATCACACACAGCCGATCACACACAGCCGATCACACACAGCCGATCACACACAGCCGATCACACACAGCCGATCACACACAGCCGATCACACACAGCCGATCACACACAGCCGATCTCACACAGCCGATCTCACACAGCCGATCTCACACAGCCGATCTCACACAGCCGATCTCACACAGCCGATCACACACAGCCGATCACACACAGCCGATCACACACAGCCGATCACACACAGCCGATCACACACAGCCGATCACACACAGCCGATCACACACAGCCGATCACACACAGCCGATCACACACAGCCGATCACACACAGCCGATCACACACAGCCGATCTCACACAGCCGATCTCACACACCAGATCACACACACACACACAGCAGATCACAGATATACACAGCAGATCACACACAGCAGATCGCAGGCACACACAGCCGAACGCAGATGCACACATCCGAACGCAGATGCACACATCCGAACGCAGATGCACACATCCGAACGCAGATGCACACATCCGAACGCAGATGCACACATCCGAACGCAGATGCACACATCCGAACGCAGATGCACACATCCGAACGCAGATGCACACATCCGAACGCAGATGCACACATCCGAACGCAGATGCACACATCCGAACGCAGATGCACACATCCGAACGCAGATGCACACATCCGAACGCAGATGCACACATCCGAACGCAGATGCACACATCCGAACGCAGATGCACACATCCGAACGCAGATGCACACATCCGAACGCAGATGCACACATCCGAACGCAGATGCACACATCCGAACGCAGATGCACACATCCGAACGCAGATGCACACATCCGAACGCAGATGCACACATCCGAACGCAGATGCACACATCCGAACGCAGATGCACACATCCGAACGCAGATGCACACATCCGAACGCAGTCGCACACACACAGCCGATTGCACACACACACATCACATCACATCCAGCACTTACTGCAGCAGGGAATGAGAGCAAGTCACGTGTCCGGCCGCAGGTCCTGTTCGTCGCGCTGAACCTCATTGCCTCTCAGCATTCTCCCGGCGAGAAGAGAGCGGTGTCACTGGATGAGGTGAGTGTGTGTGCGATCCGATGTTTGAGTGTGTATGTGATTTGATGTTTGCGTGTGATCCGATGTTTGTGTGTGCGATCTGACTGTGTGTACGATCCGATGTTAGTGTGTGTGAGATCTGATTTGTGTGTGTGTGTGTGTGTGAGAGAGAGAGAGCTGATGTGTGCGGGGGTGTGATCACTGCAGGTCCTGCCGCTCAGTGTCGGGTGAGTGTAATTGCCGGGTGCCGCTGTGTATAATGAAGTGTCCTGCAGTATCTGTAACTTTTTTAGCTGCACGGACACTTCATTATTGATCCGGGACTAGGGCTTATTTTCAGGGGAGGGCTTATATTTAAGCCTTTCTCCGAAAATGCTGAAAATCCCTGCTAGGGCTTATTTTTGGGGGAGGTCTTATTTTTGGAAAAACATGGTACATATTATGTAGCATTGGGTCAGGCAGGTCCCCAGTGGCTTGTCTCCATTCCCTGCCTTGGGATTGACTGGAGAACACTGGAAAGGCTCACCTTGATGAGTTGTGAGAGGCACAACAACATGTAAGCATTTGAAAGACGCTGCTGCAGCCCCACGTGGATTCAAACTGTAAAGCGGTGGTGGAAGGGGTTAACGTCGTGCTGCCGTGAAGGAAACGACAGTCCAAAGGCACCTCAGTGGTGATTGTATTGTACAACGTGTTTCGGAGATTCCATCTCCTTCATCGGGACAAAATCAATCACATTGTACACTTTGTAAATTCACCATAAGGTACCCTTTTCGACTCTTTTGCTTAACAGCTACGCGACATTAACCCCTTCTACCATCTCTTTACAGTTTGCATGTGTGCACGTAAGCAGAGACCTGCCAATCCAAAGCATTGGGTGTGGAGAAGCCACCAGGGACCCATCTGTCCTGCTAGTCCGAAGCATGGCTTGGTCCCAAGCGGCTCTTTACGTTGTCAAGCACATCTGGCTGAGTTTATACAGCCAATGGCTGATACATTTTGTAAGTGGATAGGACAACATATGTCAGCTTTCAGGTTCACTTTTTAAAGGGAGTCTGTCACCAGGTTTTACTCTTCTTTTTTTTTTTATCTGTGAGCAGCATGATGGGTAGAGATAGGGGTAGAGACCATGATGTTAACGAAGTGTCACTTACTGTACACAACGTAAGCAACGGGTGCACAGCATTCTGAATTCTCATAGACTTTGCTGGGAGAAGGAAAAACATGCAGTTTTGGGCAACAAACTGCACCAAAAATGTGGCAAAAAGTTGCAGCGTGCGCACAGAGCCTAAGATTTGTGTTGAGGCGCACAGAGGCACATACCACTTGCCAGTTGCTCTTGATTCATTAAAAGGTGCAGATCATCATGCTCCCCTAGGCTGCTTTCACACATCCGTTTTTTGCTGTGCGTCACAATCCGGCTCTTTGCAGAAAAAACACAACCTTTTTTCATTAGTGCCGGATTGTGCCGCATGGCCTTGCGTTCGGTCCAGTTTTTGCCGGATGCGGCATATTTAGCCCATGCGGCGGCTGGATGGAACGTTGCCTGGCACGTTTTTTTGGTCCGGCAAAAAAAAAAAACGCATCGCGCCGCATCCGGCAATGCATGCCTATGGAAAACTTAACTATAAGTAAAAAAAATATAAAAGCTATAAAAACTTATGCAAAGGATGCAGTTTTTTCGCCGCATCCGTTGCATAGGTTTTAGAGCTGGATTTAGCCGCACTGCTAAAACCGGATGTGTGAAAGCATCCTTTGCATAAGTTTTTACATGCAGCCCGTCCGGTTTTTGCCGGTTGCGACATGCTACTGAGCATGCGCAGTGCAAAAAACCGCATGCGGTTTTTGCCACATCGCGCCGCATTCGGTATCCATAGGCATGCATTGGAAAAAGCGCCGCATCGGCCGCATGGGCTAAATATGCCGCATCCGGCAAAAACCGGATCGAATGCAAGGCCATGCGGCACAATCCGGCACTAATGAAAGTCTATGCGGAAAAAACGCAACCGGCGGCAAAAAAAACGGTTGCGTTTTTTCTGCAAAGAGCCGGATTGTGCCGCACTGCTACAGCCGGATGTGTGATAGCAGCCTTATCAAGACCAACATGAACGTCACTGGACTTGGGGAATGGGGCATACCCTACTGGTAAATGTGCTATAGATTTTTCTTCCAGATTTTCCAGGCAGAATATCTGCAATGTACGGCCGTACAGTGCAGCCAGGCACAATGTGGCTGATAGACCGGCCTCCTCAATGGCCATATGACACATGACATTATTGTACAATCGTGGTGCCATTAGCCCTCTGCTGCTGAGTGATGCTTCAGCCACGCTGCCACCGACCCATATGTCCTTCCCCGTAAAATGGATGAGATTTTATCTCTTTAGACTTTTAATACCACGTGCACATGTTAAAGGAGTTGTCCGACATTAGCTTAACAAAAATTTTTGAGTTTATCTGTGCTGTATTGTCATATAAATCACACCTACATTATTTTTTGTTTTCTATCCTTTGTTCCTCGTGAATTATCCCTTTATTCTCTGCAGCTCTTGTTTACATTCAGATCCAGCAAACATGATCACTTCCTGTGCAAAACCTCAGTCAGAGCTGTCACCACCCGCCCTCAGTGTCCAGCCTCACCCTCTGCCCGCCCCCTGCACACACATTCCCTGTCAGTATTCTTCCCCAGCACCTGACCTGGTATCACTACAGCGTTGCAAATAACAGCCCCACATCGGGCTCTGCACCGCACACGCACACATATGGCTCTGCACCGCACACGCACACATATGGCTCTGCACCGCACACGCACACATATGGCTCTGCACCGCACACGCACACATATGGCTCTGCACCGCACATGCACACATATGGCTCTGTACCGCACACGCACACATATGGCTACGCACACGCACATATATGGCTCTGCACACGCACACACATGGCTCTGCACACGCACACATGGCTCTGCACACGCACACACATGGCTCTGCACACGCACACATATGGCTCTGCACACGCACACATATGGCTCTGCACACGCACACATATGGCTCTGCACCGCACACGCACACATATGGCTCTGCACCGCACACGCACACATATGGCTCTGTACCGCACACGCACACATATGGCTACGCACACGCACATATATGGCTCTGCACACGCACACATATGGCTCTGCACACGCACACATGGCTCTGCACACGCACACATGGCTCTGCACACGCACACACATGGCTCTGCACACGCACACATATGGCTCTGCACACGCACACATATGGCTCTGCACACGCACACATATGGCTCTGCACACGCACACATATGGCTCTGCACACGCACACATATGGCTCTGCACACGCACACACATGGCTCTGCACACGCACCCATGGCTCTGCACACATGGCTCTGCACATGCATACATGGCTCTGCACACGCACACACATGGCTCTGCACACATATGGCTCTGCACACGCACACACATGGCTCTGCACACATATGGCTCTGCACACATATTGCTTTGCACACGCACACATATGGCTCTGCACCGACCCCCCCCATCCCCCATCCCCATAGGGAACACATGTAGGGAGTACATACTCACCCCTCCTCGGTCCCCGCCGCTCCTGCACGTTCGCCAGCTGTCTGTGCTCTGGACATATCAGCACAGTAGTGACGTCACCGCTGTGCTGAAGAGAGCACAGACAGCGGGAGGGACAGTGATAGGAAGCTGCGCTGCTTCTCATCAGCACTTTCAAATGTACCGGCATCTGTGATCTTTGATCTGTGATGCCGGTACATTTGAATGTGTGATCCTGAGCAGGGGGCCCGGTGCTGGAGCTGACACCACGGCAGCCGCCGCCAGGCCCCTCCCCCAGGTAACGGACCCCACAGCAGGTTAGTAGAGAGTAAGAGGTGCGGGGGAATGTGTGGGAGGGTGCAGGGAAGGGGGGCGGTGACTCCTCGCACTGTACAGCCCAGCAGGGCGGCAACATGCTGTTCCACATTTGCATGTCAACATGGCCCTGCCCATGTTGACATGAAATGACCGGAAGCAGCAAAATCGCGGCAGGAGCGGTCACATGACCGCTCTGAGCCGGGGGAGAGGGGCTGACAGCAGGGCAAGTAAGTAGTCACTATCTACTTACCTGCCCCAATGTAGCCCAATAGGGAAATAATGAAAAAATGTCAAAGAAGCCGGATAACCCCTTTAAGTATTTGGTGATTTTTACCTCAGTATTTGAAGCCAAAACCAGGAGTGGGACAATCAGAAGAAAAGTATAATAGAAACACGGCACCACTTCTGTATTTATCAACCACTCCTGGTTTTGGGTTACAAATCCTGAGGTAAAAAACTCAGCAAATACTCAATGTGTGAATGTGGCCTGAATCCGCAGTATATCAATGTATGCTGATGAATTTCACCATTTGCAATGTATGGGGTGAAATATGTTATAAAACCACAGAAAAAAAATCTGCACTATACCCAGGTGTAATTTGTTCCTGTTCTTTACACTATAGATGATATTGTGCTCCGTGTACTTTCTATGTGGATGTACCCTGCATTTTAGTTCTTGAGATGAAATACAGGTCATGTAGTAAATCACAGTTTTCTATAGAAATTTTCGTCTGGGATCAGTAGGAGATGAATGGCTACTTTGGCGCATACTGTGATCTTGGTAAATACCCTGCACACATGAGTAGGCTGATCTATATCTGGAGTCACTTCTGAAGGAACCAGTTTAGTCAGCATTGTTATTGGTAGATAAATGGAATTTCCCTCACACATGCTCTGCTGTATACAGATAAACAGCGCCGCTGCTCATTGCTCATGTTTTCATTATTCAAGGACAAGTGTTGGTGCATCCGAATGAAGGGCATTAGACATTCTTGGACTTTCTTTTTCCATTTTTTTCTATTTATTCTCTAGTTATATTTCCACTACGTAATATTACTATATTTAGCCTGGGTAATGAGTCGGTGCAGTCTATGCCTACCTGGACCTTGATAATTAATAGTCAAGGTCTAATATTCTGTTATGGGAGGTGATAAAGGTGCCTGATTTTGCTCCCCAAGAAAAGGTATAAAGCAACGTAGCTGGAGAAAAATTTGTTGACGCCATAGTTGTGTCCCCAGTCATGTCCCTGAGATACAAAAAGAAAAAAGGCACCAAAAAGCGTGTGTTTTCTGTCAAGAGATGCAGATTTGGTGCAGAAACGTCTACAACCAAATACTCGGTGTGCACACTGCATAGGCTGCATTTTTCCTGACTTCAGTATTTGCAACAGAAATGTCTGCAGCTAATACTTAACGGGAACCAGTCGCCAGTTTTTTCATGTCTGAACAAAGACTAGCACCTTCAGCAGCAGCTGTGCTGCAATTCCATAAAGGTGTATATTATCCCCTGACTCCCCCCTGTATGCCCCCCCAAAACCTTTTTAAATTCTCACGCACGCACACATACATACATAAATACATGCATATACATGCATATACACACTCATACATACATGCATACATATACGTACAAACACATGCTCATACGTAAATAAATACATACATGCATGTACACACACATGCATACATACACGTGTACACACACACACGCACATATACACATGTGTACACACACACACACACACACACACGTGTGTATATATATATATATATATATATATATATATATATATATATATATATATATATATATAAAAACATATATGCACACTCACACATACACATACACGCATGCATAGAGACACACGCATGCATAGAGACACACTCACACATCACCATACATACATGCATGAATGAGAAGTGATATCCAGGCGGCACTCAAAATTGCAGGTGCTCGGTCAAGGGATGGCACACCCAAATAATATATGAACATAAGACCGGCACTCCAAAACTTGCAGTAATCTTCAGGATTACATGCATACATACATTCACACATATCACCATACATACATACATACATATATATAGAAGAACTTAGAGCCTACAGAAATGTATTGAAATGCTATAAACACTGAGCGCATCGTCCTCATGATCGTGTGTAGATATATATATATATATATATATATATATATATATATATATAATTTAATGAAGGAACAAGAATATACAAACGGGGTTGCTTTCTACCTCCACGAATACATGTGTCATCCCTGATTATCTTTATTAATTCTTATCAGCATTTTGCAGCGTGTTTGGTCCCACATATCTGCTCGCCTCAGGTTTCCCATAGCCTACAGAATGAGGGAAATGTTGTGGCAGCTTCCTGTACAGGACAGCTGTGGTCGGGATCCCAATAGCAGGAAGGACATGGGCAGATATGTTGTGTGGGTCTATTCTCTGTTCTATTTAGAATGGAACATGTTTTTCTTTCCTTACTTGAGATGCAGAATGTCATCTTACTCCTCGTGATATTGCAGAATGCAGCGTAGTATGACAAAGGGTCAATACTTTTCATACAGTGCATTGGAGCTGTCCAAGGCCCAATGTGTTGATTCTCTAATACTGAATCTGACACTAAGGAGCCCTGAGCCCTACGGTATTTTCCGTCCTAACGTGTAAATGATTGGATCTCATCCTATTAGATGAGGATTGCTTGTCCTTAAGGCTATGTGCACACTAGTGCGTTTTACCCGCGGATTTACCCGCGGATTTGCCGCGGAAATTTCTTGAGAAATGTCTGCAATCTTTGTGCAGACATTTCCCAGCAAATCCTATGGTAAAAAAAAATAGCTGTGCGCACTGGTGCGGATTTTTCTCAAGAAATTTCCTTGAGAAGAATTTCTCGAGAAACTTTCTTGAGAAAATGAACATGTCCATTATTTCCGCAGGTACCCTGCGGATTTCGGCAGTACAGCCTGCAAAAATCCGCAGGGAACCACCCGCGGGAAAATCGCGGCAAATCCGCATGCGGATTTGGTGCGGATTTTTTCCGGAGGTCCGGAAATCTTTCACTCCCAGAAGTTTCTCAAGAAATTTTCTTGAGAAACTTCTCATTTCTAGTGCGCACATAGCCTAAGGCTAGTTTCACACTTGCGTTGAACGGCATCCGTTGCATTGCGTTGTGTGACAGATGCAACGGATGCATTGCATATAATGGCACAACGGATCGTACAAAACAACGGAAAGCTTTTTTTTTTTTTTATTTTTCACAGTTTTACCGGCAGCAGACTATTGTGAATGATCAGCTGATCACCCAGCGGCCGGGCTCTCACATGCTGGCTGCCAGGCACTAAGCTGAGCGATCTCACATGCCGGCGGCAGCTGAACGTTCGGCCACCGAGAGACAAAATAAAGTTTCTGTGATTTAAAAAAAAAAATAAAAAAAGATGAGCATGCGCAGTGAAAAATAGAGGATTCTGCTGCTCAAAAAACGTTACATGCTGCGTTTCTTCCACCCGGCAGACGCAACGCAGCGTCGGTCAGCGGAAGCAACGCAGGTACTTTTGGCACAATCCGTCATCCATACAAGTTTATGGGAAACAGAATCCGTTAACGGATTCCACTGTTTTCCAAAAGGGCGGATTGTGACGGAAATAAATTAACGCAAGTGTGAAAGTACCCTTTCCCATATAAAGGGATGTAATCTTCCAGGACAGAATCCTATCCTGGTCTCTGACAATGTTCCCCTATAGACAGTAGCCTTCTGTACGACATCTCCATTTGTCCTGCTTCATAGCATTATTCCGAGTCAAATGTGTAATAAATGTGAACAGATAGTGCAGATAATATATACAAATATTCATCCATGTTAGCCATTATTTAGCAATACAGAATATCCAGAGCTTGTCTTTTGCATTTTCCTGATCGCAGTTTATCATATATTCACATGTCTAATGCCAACTATAGGATTTGTACTAATTCAGTGGGATCTTGCAAATGCATTTGGGATGCTGAGGCTCATGGTATGGGCTTGTCTCACATCGTTCTACAAAATATATATATTCTCAGCAATACCTAGTAATCATCTTGTGGGAGACACTGAACGTTTATAGTCCTTTCCAAATCGAACACATGAAAAAGTTGAAACCTGCAATTATGTTGCATAAATCCCCGATTCTTTGCATTTTTGATTTGAAGACGTGGTGCTAAGCATACCACTTTCATACCCAGATGTATTTCCCTGGTGTATTTTGGGAGGTTGAGGAGAAGCAGTACCTATAATTTTCTCCTACCTCATGAATAATGAACGCGTATGACTCACATGTAGCGGGAGCTGCTGCCTCCTCGTAGTCTCCTTCACAACCTGGTTAGCATACCCATTGCTTGTGCTTTTGGACTGCAGTGATGCACTCCTCTTCATCACAACAACATGGGGCTACACAAATTGTATTGACACCCATTTCTGGATCACCGCAATTAACTATGTAAGGAAAATTTGGAAAGTACTTGTTTTGCCGTTTCTAACAATCTTGAGATTTGATAGCTTTTTTTCTTAGATGGACAATGCCACCTTGTAGAGAAGCTCTCTGCATATGTTTATTTTCCATGCAGCGCCCCTATGGGAAAAATGAAGCATTACACTTTCAACTGAATTCAGTAGGCTACACTTGTAATGGATAGGCTTTCTAGGTCTCCAAGAGTTGGACGTACTCTTTATGGCGATTCTCAGCTCTTGGTAATAGGCATCCTGAACGTAGATCTCGCTCTAGGATCCAAAACTCCCTAATTCAGATTTTATATTACCCAAACCAGACACCCCCTAATTTTAATAATTGATAATACAGTTGATGATAGTTGTCATTAAAGAGGTTATCCAATTTTTTTTTAAAAAATGTTCCCTATTTGGGCTAAGCACTTATTGGTCCGCAGTTTCTAACTACCTGCTTGTGCTGCCGTGTGCCGACCTCTCCTTGCTCAAATCGGTCAGATTCTCCTGCCGGTGAGTCTCCTGCTTCCTGTGACATCACATCGACAAAGCAGTTACTTCTGTTTCGCTCTGCTTTGTCGGTGGGTGTCACTACCGATGTCTTGTTAATTGACAGCTATTACCCTGCTGCATTAGGTTGAGCCGCTTTCAACATGGTGTTGGAAGTGACACCCTGTCAACAATAGAATAATAGAACAACAGTAGACGAGAAGGAACTGCTCTGTCGAATTTGCGTCACAGGAAGCAGGAGAAGTGTCGCCCGGCTCGGTCCGTGACTGCTCTGAGCTGTGATAGCTTGTCACAGGGCAGCACAGGCAGTTGGTTAACAACTACCTCCCAAGACCTGTTTAGCCTCATAGAGAACAAAAAAAGAAGAGAATCTGTCAGCAGGTTTTTGCTACCTCATTTGAGAGCAACATGATGTATTCAAAGAGATCCCAAATCCAACAATGTATCACTTAGATTACTGAGTAGAACTGTTCTGACACAATCAGAATTTTTAGATTTAGTCATGTAGCAAAACTTAGAGAGCGGTCCTGCCCACACCAGGCTCTCAATACAGATTGACACCTCACTGTCACTGTACAATCAGAGGAGGTGGCATGCCAGACTGCCCTGCCCCTGACATAGTCCAGCAATGATAAGGTTCCTGCTGCTTAAACAAATAAAATAGATAAACAACAGATCAGACTGTAACAAGATAGGTATTCCTGATATTTCTGTTTTAACCCTTGCAGCATACTGGCTTCAGCTTACATAATAAAAACATGCTGACAGATTCCCTTTAAATAAATGGGGATCAAGATCAATTGTAAATAACTTTTTATTCGTGTAAATTTGTTGGCAGAACATAACTAAGACATTCTTCACTGATTGTTGATAAATAGTTTTACAAGCATTGCTTACATCCTGATCTTGAGTCTGAATCCACAAGGTAAGCAGTTACCCTCTTCAATAAAAGCTCTTTGGTTAGAAGGCTTCTGTAGGATCTCCGCAAGTTGAATTACTTGTGTGGGTCCCAATGCACACATACAGTCGATCCCTGCAGAGTTCTCTGGTTCATGGAAATGTAAGATTGCACCTCATAGACTATTAATTAGAGCTGATGTGTCAGAAATACCCAACTGTAAAAAGTGATCTTGGCAGAGTTCCCAGCTTTATGTCAGTATTGGGACTCTAATAATTCATGAGCGCTGCGTAGAAATCCTAATTGTAGAAGGGGAGGGAGTAGAAGTTACCATTCATAAAGTCAAGTTCTTGGAAGTTTTTTCTTTTTGTAAATATAAAATACTTAAGGGTTTGTGTGTGTGTGTGTGTGTGTGTGTGTGTGTGTGTGTGTACATATATTACAAAAGTGAGTACCACACTCAAGTTTTTATAAATATTGTATTATTTCTTTTCAAGGGACAACACCGAAGATATGACCCTTTGATACAATGTACAGTAGTCAGTGTACAGCCTGTATAAGTGTAAATTTGGTGTGTCCCCTAACCCAACACACCACCATTAATGCAAAAAAAATAATAATAATAAAAAAATAAATATATATATAGATATATATATATATATATATATATATATATATATTAGTGAAAATAACTAAATTGTATCCAAAGTGTCAATATTTTGTGTGGCCACCATTATTTTCCAGCACTGCCTTAACTCTCGAGTGCATGGAGTTCACTAGAGCTTCATGGGTTGCCACCTCTTCCACTCCTCCATGACAACATCACAGAGCTGATGGATGTTAGAGCCCTTACGCTCCTCCCTCCACCTTCGTTTGAGGATGCTTAGTATAGTTTAGGTCTGGAGCCATGCTTCGCCAGTCCAACAACGTTACCCTCAGTTTCTTTATCAAGATTATCTTGGAGGTGTGTTTTGGGTCGTTATCATGTTAGAATACTGCCCTGTGGCCCATTTTCCGAAGGGAGAGGGAATGCATTGTCTGCTTCTCTCAAAGAGCTGTAGCTCCCCACAGCCGGCAACACTCATGCAGCCCCAAACCATGACACTCCCACCACCATGCTTGACTGTAAGAAAGACACACTTTTCATTGTGGTTTTCACCTGTTTGCTGCCACACATGTTTGACACCATCTGAACCTAATAAGTTTATTTTGGTCTCATCAGACAACAGGACATGATTCCAGCAATCTATGTCCTCTGCTTGTCTTCAGCAAACTGTTTGCAGTCTTTCTTGTGTATTATCTTTAGAAGAGGCTTCTCTTTTGGGATGCTAACCATGCAGACCAATTTAATACAGTGTGCAGCGTATGCTCTAAGCACTGACAGGTTGAACTCCCCACCACCCCCACCCCTTTAACCTCTGCAGCAATGGTGACAGAACGCATACGCCTATTTTGAAGAGACAACCTCTGGATATAACACAGAGCACGTGCACTCAACTTCTTTGGTCGACCATGTCGAGGCCTGATCTGAGTGGAACCTGTATTGTTAAACTACTGTATGGTCTTGGCCACCATGCTGCAGCTCAGTTTCAGGGTGTTGGCAATCTTTTTATTGTCTAGGCCATCCTTATGTAGAGCAACAATTCTTTTTTTTTTTTTTTTTTCTCAGGTACATTTTTGGGCCATGATGAACTTCCAGTGACCAGTATGAGAGAGTGTGCGAGCGATAACACCAAATTTAACACACCTGCTCCCTATTCACACCTGATACCTTGTAACACTAATGAGTCACATGACATCGGACAGGGAAAATTAGCCATTTTCACTCTAGGGGTGTACTTATTTTTGTTGTCAGCTGTTTAGACATTAATGGCTGTGTTGTGTGATTTAGAGGGCACACCTAATCGTCAGTAGGGAAGCACACATCATCTTATATTGTTGGGAGTGGGTGCATAATCGGCCACCTGTCTACTAAACCTGGGCAATAGGTCCCTATAATTCTTCATATTGGTGAGTATCGCAGATGCCACATCACTACCAATTTCTTTTAAGATGCAGTATATCGTAATAAGGGTAAATGCACCGAATGTCTGAGCCGAATGTCAGGTGTACACGCAGACGAAGTTTGGGTGCCGTGGCACCAATCTACCATAGGGATCCACTGCAAAAAAATGATATACTGCATGGTGTAGTATTAATGGTGGCCTTTTGCACAGAAAAACGTATAGTCAGTATTTTCAGATGCAGTTGCATAAAGAATATACAGAGACATGGCAGCCATATAGAGGCAAAAGGGAGAGACATGGTGATTAGGAGCCTATGTTAAAGTATACACTGTATACGAATGCAGTGTGTATTGGCAAACATGTATAACTGTCTTTCCTTGTAAAACCTCAAAAGCCATTACTGTAAGCAAAAATCTAGAAATGGTCTCTGTATTAAGTTTCCATATTTATCACTTTTCTACTTCTGTGTCTGAGAATCTCCATGCACGCAACATTTGCTGACATCTCATGTACAACTGCTTTTCTCAAGACCGGTCCATATGTCCTTGATCACACTGAAAACCCATCCCAGTAACTAGCTGTCAGGACGAATCTCTTCAAATGTATAGTAAAAGTGTGACCAATTTTCCTAGGCTTGGGCTGAATTATGCCTGAACCTTTGAAGAATGATGTGATTACTTCTTACCATCTGCTTCCTTTCTCTACATTTGTATAATGACCTCTTAAAGGAGACCTCTCGAGACAATGGATATTGTGCAAATACAGGTGCTTCGTGTATGTGTGTCTTTAAATAGAAAGCCTTTGTTTCTGCCTTTTATGATAAAGATGAAGTATTCGTACCATGAGACTTAAGGTCTTTGTATTATTGGTTTTCTTTTTGTATGCGTTCCAAAGATTTCCATAATTTTTGTTGCTTTTTTTGTGAGGCTGTCATTGCATAGGCTTGTGTTACTTTAATGCCTTAAAGTAGATCTGCCCCAGATTTCATAATACAAACTGTATACGTTATAGGTCTCTAAGGCTGCTTTCACACATCCGTTTTTGGCCATCAGGCGCAATCCGGCAGAAACATGAAAACATGCATCCGGCGTCTGTTGACACCAGATGCCTTTTTTTACCCATAGACTTCTTTTAGCGCCGGATGGCCTTGCGTTCCATCCGGCTTTTGCTGGATTCGGCAAAATTTGCTTATCCGGCGGCCGGATGGAACGTTGAGGTGAATGTGTTTTGTCTCCGGTGGAAAAAACGTATCGCGCCGGATCCAGCGCCGTACAGCGTGTTTTATAATGGAAGCCCATGGACGCCGGATCCGGCGTAATACGGCAAAAAACGGATTACGGCCACTGGATCCGCTTTTTTGAACTGAGCATGCTGAAGGAACTGATGGAAAAAACTGATGCGACTGATCCGTTTTTTCGCCGGATCTGTCGCATCAGTTTTTTGCCGGATCGTGCCTGATGCCAAAAAGCTGATGTGTGAAAGTAGCCTAATACCTGATGTACTTACTGTCAGAGTCCATGCTACAATGAATGGCCGTATAATCCTAAAACTAAAATTAGCATTTCGCGAGTCCATCTACAACTGGGCCTTTTGTAATATTTATTTTAATACCAGGCACTAAAACTTTCAAAACGTATTATACAGCCATTCTGACATGGTTTGTTTTTGTTTTTTTTTATTAAAAAGTACACCTGCCTCTTCAGATCCAATGGATCTATTTAATAATGTACTCTATGCAGTTTGTATTATGAAATCTGTTGACAAATCCACCTTAATTGCCTCTATATTAAATTGGTTTCAGATGTCCTAGAGGCAATAGTTAGCTATATCATGCTATGTTGGTTTGACTTTTGTCAGTTGCTAATTCCTAAAGAGGTTGTCCCATGAACAAAGTAAATTTTAATCAATTAATGTTGGATAATAATAAGTTCCACAATGTGATGTGTTGAAAAATGTTCCTGTGCTGAATAATCTTATATATGTGCTCCTGCTATATACTGTGTAATGGCCGTGTCTGACTGTACAAGGACATGTTCTAATCATCTCCTGGGCAAGGGAGGAAGAAAAAGAGAGTATACGGAAAGATTTTCCCCACCATGGGATCACAACTGATTATTTCTGTGAGGTAAATCATGTTTAAAAACAGGCAGATAAATGTTTTACCTAACAGAAAGAATCATCTGTGATTCCATGCTCTCCATTCTATATACTGTTTTGCTTCCCACCCTGCACAGGAACTGCAATATATGCCAACCGTGTTCCTACATGGTCAGATACAGCTATTAGGCCTCATTCAGACGTACATGTTATATCCATATTTTTTTTTCTTCACGGGTTCAACACATAGCCATTATAATCCATTGTGCTATTCACATGTCCGTTTATTTTTTTTCACGGACTGTCCGTACAAAACTCCCAGAGACATGTCCATTTTCTTACGGTATCACAACTAAAAATAGTCAATTTAGTTCTTAGGGGAAATGAAAAACATGGCACTTTGAAGGTATCCATGTGTAATCCATGTTTTTTACGTATTTACTTGGCAAAAGGGTAGATGAAGCTTTGTCTTTTTTTTTTTTTTATTTATTGAACCATCCACGAAAAATGTGTCATCAGTGTATGGTGCCCAAGGATCCAAAACACTGATGTCTATGGTACAATACGCTTAGATATGGGGATGTGAATGAAGCCTTCCTTGATGCATCACAGGGACACATTTACAAGATTATCTCAGCACAGGAAGATTATAGTTGTTTTGGTTTTTTTTAAACACATCCAATTATAGAAATTATTATTGTTCCAAGATCTATTGATTAAAATGCAATTTGTTTGTGTGGCCACCCTTTTAAGGAACATGGTTATTGAGCTATTTACATGGTCACAGTCATTTGTCTGGTGTAGGTGTATCCTCAGATGATCCTAACGCTTACAGACTAGCTTGGATTTGCTCATAACGTTGGCCTTGGTCCACCACGGTCTTGCACAAATTAGTGGTTGAACGGAGATGCCACTTATGATTATAGAAGCAATGCTTCACTCCAGAGATTCTGTTTCAACAAGCCTCTGACTTCTCCTTTTAGGCTCATGCCTGATGAACAAATGTCCTGTCTGGAGATTGAAGATTCTCTTAAAGAAACCCCTGACTGCTAGGGATTGTAGATGAAGTGGGTTATGAGGTGTATTTGATTTTCTGTTTTATTATTTCTCTTTATATTGTTGGATGTAAATCTCTGCAGTTATTTTTGGACAACCTGTAGCCCCAGTGTACTAAATTTATTCTTTCATATAACATTAGGCATCTCGCCTTATTTCTTAGCTGCCAACTCGGATGTCTATAATTACTCACATAGTGACCATCATCAGGGTCTGTTGTCATCATCATCAGGGTCTGTTGTCATCATCATCAGGGGTGGTCGTCGTCGTCATCAAGGGTGGTGGTCGTTGACATCAGGGGCGGTGGTCGTTGTCATCAGGGGCGGTGGTCGTTGTCATCAGGGGCGGTGGTCGTTGTCATCAGGGGCGGTGGTCGTTGTCATCAGGGGCGGTGGTCGTTGTCATCAGGGGCGGTGGTTGTTGTCATCAGGGGCGGTGGTCGTTGTCATCAGTGGCGGTGGTCGTTGTCATCAGTGGCGGTGGTCGTTGTCATCAGGGGCGGTGGTCGTTGTCATCAGGGGCGGTGGTCATTGTCATCAGGGGCGGTGGTCGTTGTCATCAGGGGCGGTCGTCGTTGTCATCAGGGGCGGTCGTCGTTGTCATCAGGGGCGGTCGTCGTTGTCATCAGGGGCGGTCGTCGTTGTCATCAGGGGTGGTCGTCGTTGTCATCAGGGGCGGTCGTCGTTGTCATCAGGGGCGGTCGTCGTTGTCATCAGGGGCGGTCGTCGTTGTCATCAGGGGCGGTCGTCGTCGGCATCAGGGGCGGTGGTCGTCGGCATCAGGGGTGGTGGTCGTCGGCATCAGGGGTGGTGGTCGTCGGCATCAGGGGTGGTGGTTGTTGGCATCAGGGGTGGTGATCGTCGTCATCAGGGGTGGTGGTCGTCGTCATCAGGGGTGGTGGTCGTCTTCATCATCAGGGGCGATCATAAGTGTTTTAGCAGAGCAGTTTGCAGCTGTCGGTGAGGCTCTGTATACTCAGTCCTGACTATAAACTACAGGTGCACAGATTTTTTTTTTATCACTTTCACTGTAATTAGTGGTTTTCCCAGTTGTAGATATGTTTTATATTTGTTCATCACCAAATGACATGTGTGACCCTGTCCTCAACAACAAAGACTTTTTTTTTTTTTCTTTCATATTTTATTAATATTCTTAGAAATCAAGCGATGAGGAGCACCAGTGACACCATTCTTCATCATAGTAGTCAATTGGAGATGGATGGAGAAACTTATAATCTGTCGTGATCTGTTTTTCATTCCACTTTGATTAATGGTGTAAAATAAAATGGGACCAGTATAAAATGGCCTAGTAGGCTGCACTTATTTATCTGGTAAAAGCCGCGGCCAGTTTGTAAATCACAGGTGTGTGTGGCCCTAAAGTGCATAGAGACAGACTGTGGCAGAAAATGACGGCATTTTATTAAAGATCTGTAAATAAAGGAGCGTGCCATCATTAATGCTCTGTAGATGAGTTATTACATATCTGGAATACGCGATTAGTGTTTCCGGTAGGCACTACATCTATGATGCATTCATCCAGTCATCGTAGGACGCATAGATCTGGTTCTCACCATGGGAAGCTCCTGCTTTTACTTCCCTTTTGTGTTGCTTGTGTGAAAGGAAGAAACTCTTTCCTGTTCTACCCAAAGCCATTTCCTTCTTCACATTAGATAACAGGTGTTAATAGGACACTGATTTATAGAGAGGAATACACATGTAGCGGAGCTGAATTTGTCATTTAACTCACCGAGACGTCGTTGTCTGAGCATCAGTGAAGATGATGCAGAGTATATAAAGTGATACCTGAAGGGTCTCCGTATCATTTTCTCCTTATGACAACTGTCCGTTTGTCTTATTCCAGGTTCTATTCCTTTATGAAATGGACATATCTGAAGAATGTATTTTTCGGAGATATACTCTTGTGAATATGTAGTGCGTTCTTCTGCCTATATAGGAGTGGATAGTATTTAGTTACTGCTCCGTTACCCTCCCCACCTCCTGGTTAGTATCTGGTGTATTCCCATCCAGGCTACATCAATAGATCAATGTACACATGCGCTTTGTCTGTTTGGAGAAGCTTTTGTGATTTCAGTGTATCAGGATTAGGTAATGTAATCAGTTTCTAGCCCTTGGAATGGCGGATATATTGCATTTGGCAATACTCCTGTATTGTGATAAAATCTAGAAATCTGTTCACTCAATGCTGGTGTCCAGCGGTATCCGTATGGGCATCTCTCCCAACACTTCAGTTAGTTTGCAGGTAAAGATGTAGCAATATTAATAATCATAGATGATATCCTATTTGGCTGACTGCCCACCTTTCCTGGCTCCCCAACACTGTGAGCTTTAAAGGGAACCTGTCACTGGTTTTTCGGCCTATAAGCTGCGGCCACCACCTGTGGGCTCTTATATACAGCATTCAAACATGCTGTATATAAGAGCCCTGGCCGCTGTGTAGAACATAAAAAAACACTTTATAATACTTACCTAACAGTCATGCTGCAGTGGATTTGAGTCAGATGGGCGTCTCCGTTGTCCGGGTCTGGTGTCTCCTCTTTCAGCCATTTTCGTCCTCCTTCTTCTGTAGCCAGGGTGCATGACGCGTCTACGTCATCCACACTCGCTGGCATGGGGGGGCCGGCAAGTGTGTATGACGTAGGACTCCTCATGCACACAGGCTTCAGAAGTGTCATCATAAAGAAAGGTGGCTATATTAGTCCCTAATTTTTTGGGTGTTTTTGTTTTTCCATGTCAGAAATGTTAATTTCTAAATTTTGTGCAGTTATATTGGTTTACCTGGTGAAAATAAACAAGTGAGATGGAAATATATTTGGTTTTTATTAAGTTGCTTAATAATTCTGCACAGTAAAGGCTGCTTTACACGCAACAATATCGCTGGGGTCACGGAATTTGTGACGCACATGCGGCCTCATTAGCGATGTCGCTGCGTGTGACACCTACGAGAGACCGCTAACTATCAGAAATACTCACCAAATCGTTGATCGTTGACACGTCGTTCATTTCCCAAATATTGTTGCTCGTTCTGGACGCAGGTTGTTTGTCGTTCTTGAGGTAGCACACATCGCTACGTGTGACACCCCGGGAATGACGAACAACAGCGTTCCTGCGTCCTCTGGCAACGAGGTGGGCGTGTCGTTAATGCGGCTGTTCCCCGCCCCTCCGCTTCTATTGGTGGCCCGCTGTGAACCCCCCTTAAAAAAGAGGTTGTTTGCCGGCAACAGCGTCGTCGTTAGGAAGGTAAGTTGGTGTGACGCGTACCAGTGATATTGTTCGTCACGGGCAGCGATTGCCCGTGACGCACAAACGACAGGGGCGGGTGCGATTGCTAGCGATGTCGCAGCGTGTAAAGCGGCCTTAATAGTTACCTGCACAAACAGATATCCTCCTAAGATAGCCAAATCTAAAAAAAAAAACACTCCAACTTCCAAAAATATTAAGCTTTGATTTTGAGTCTTTTGGGTTGATTGAGAACATAGTTGTTGATCAGTAATAAAAAAAACTCTAAAGTACAACTTGCCTAATAATTCTGCACACAGTGTATAGCTCTTAATCCAGAATGGTAGCAAAGCAGAAGAGAGAATGCTTTTAAAGTCTATGCAAAGCATGATGACCATTCCAAAGGCCAGTGTAATGGCTGCTATTATTGGCTGTCGCCTATCTTTTCGGACATTGTGGTTTGAGGTTTTGGGTCTTGCAGTTCTGTTGATAATGATATTTTTTGATTTGCCTAGTACAGAGCCTTAAAGCTTTACTATTCACACTAGTGGTGAGGAAGTGATCTGTGAAAGAAAAATGCCTATCGCATTCCAAAAACAGAACTGAAATAGGATTTTCTTTAATTCATCTATTTCCTATTGCAAAACATTCTCGATCTGAGAATCTGTGTTTCTCAATTTTGCTCCATTCAGTTACAAGGTCAGATTCTTGAATAACTGAAGTAATCCTAGTGAAGAGTCAAGGGGTTGTCCATCTGACACATTTATGGCACATTCACAGGCCGTGCCATGGATATCCAATAGATGTGGGCTAAGAACTTGCAGGCAGGTACCGTAGTTGCTAACTAGCTGCCTGTTCTGTCCTGCCAAGATCTCTCCTGGCTCAAGTGGCGATTCCCCTGCTTCATTTGACTTAACGTGAACAGACCAGGTTGTTACTGCAGACGTGATGCTGATTGACAGCTGGCTCCCCACAGTTAGGTAGTGGGGAGCCAGCTATCAATTAGCCTAACATCAGCAGTGACGCTCTTATGAGAGCAGAAGAGAAGGCACTGATCTCTCAGCGTGACGTCACCAGAAGGAGGAGAGTTGTCGACAGCCCAGCAGTAAAAAAATAAAAACACAAGTCCCAGATAACCCTTCAACAATCTCACAGCAAACCTCGCAAAAGTTTCTCTCTGGCATGTCACGATCACTAAAGGCCCAGTCACACACAACGACTTACCAGCGATCCCGAAAACGATGCGACCTGATAGGGATCGCTGGGAGGTCGCTGGTGAGATGTCACACAGTCAGACCTTACCAACGACACAGTAACGATACATGTCGCAGTAGCGACCTGTATAACGATCTCAGCAGTCACTGGGACCCTGTCACACAGTGTCAAACACAGCAATGTGTCCTGCCCAGCAGGGCATCGCCTTTGAAGAAAATAAACCAGAACAGTGTGTAACGATCAGCGATCTCACAGCAGGGGCCTGATCGCTGGTAGGTGTCACACATAACAAGATCGCTAACGGGATCGCTACTGCGTCACAGAAACCGTGACTCAGCTGCGATCTCGTTATGTGTGACGGTACCTTTTAGGCTTGTTTCCACCTATATGACCATCCATTTTTTTCCCTCCTTATATGCCAGTAATTTTGATCTGTAAAAAGAAAACCATGGTAAAACCTTAGAATCGCTCAGACTGCAAGTTTCACTTAATTGTGTGATTAAACAGGAAAATGTTAATCTTTTTTCCCCCAAAAAAATTATATAGTCCATGTGCTGTGTCATAGAGTGGTATCATCATCATCCTCATAATCATCATCCTCATCATCATCCTCATCATCATCATGATAATCATCATCATCAGACTCTTTGTCAGCTGATCTATGCAGGAACTTTTACTCCCATGCCTTTTTATATGAGAAGGGCATTAATCCAACTGTATTTGTGTGAATGAAATGATCATGACTTACATTTCCAGTGTTATATTATTATAACAATAATATTTATTCATTTATATAGCGCTATTAATTCCACAGTGCTTTAAAAACATTGGCAGCACTGTCCCCATTGGGGCTCACAATCTACAGTCCCTATCAGTATGTCTTTGGAGTGTGGGAGGAAACCGGAGAACCTGGAGGAAACCCACGCAAACACGGGGAGAACATACAAACACTTTATAGATATTGTCCTTGGTGGGATTTGAACCCAGGACCCCAGCGCTGCAAAGTCCTAACCACTGTGCACATTCAATACCTTGCAAAAGTATTCACCCCCTTGGCTTTTTACTTATTTTGTTACATTACAACCTGTGTTTAACTATTGTCGTAATCTGATTTGTGTGTGAAGCTTCAGCACTAAAAAGTCTAAGTTGGGGAAGTGTAGTGAAAAAAAACATAGGCAAAAATTACATTTATGGGATAAAGTAAATAAAAATTGCCATGTGTATATATGTTTTTACACCTTTTGCTATGAAGCCCCTAAAAATGTCTGGTGAAAGCAAATACCTTCATAAGTCACATGCTTAATGAATGAAGTCCACCTGTGTGCAATCTAAGTGTCGCAAAGGGCCCAGAGGCTGCAACACAATTAAAGGGAACCTGTCATCAGAAATTTGGCTTTCAACCTAAAAGTTTCCCCCTCTGCAGCTCGTGGGCTGCATTCTAGCAAGGTTTCTATACTTTTTGTGCCCCCTTTTAAACCAAAATAAATACTTTATAAAGTTATACCTTTTTGGTATGAAAATCTTGTAAATTCTCCATGGGGGTGGGCCGTCTGGCATCCGTTGCTGTATCTTACGCCGTCCCCCCCTGCTTCAAATCATCCCTCAGGACGCCGCCCACTGCACCTGAGGTCCCGTGCACACCAGGACACCTGGTGACGTGGTCGCAGGCACGAGAGTATGGGTGGCGCTGTGATTGCATCGCAAGTGCCCGCCCATACTCTCGTGGCCGCGCTCTCCCCTCTGTACGTCGCTCAGATCCTCCGCTTCTCCTGTAGTGGCCTGCTCCGCTCCTCCCATCTATTTCCTGCTGCAGGGTACGATGGGAAGGAGGTGACGTCGGGCCGGCGCAGAACGCTGGAGGCAGTGGGGAAAGGGCGGGCATGAGAGTATGGGCGGGCACTTGAGATGCAATCACAGCGCCGCCCATACTCTCGTGCCTGCGACCACGTCACCAGGTGTCCTGGTGTGCACGGGACCTGGGGCGCAGTGGGCGACGTCCTGAGGGATGATTTGAAGCATGGGGGGACGGCATAAGATACAGCAACGGACGCCACACGGCCCACCCCCATGGAGAATTTACAAGATTTTCAAACCAAAAGGTGCAGTTTTATAAAGTATTTATTTTGGTTTAAAAGGGGGCACAAAAAGTATAGAAACCTTGCTAGAATGCAGCCCAGGAGCTGCAGAGGGGGAAACTTTTAGGTTGAAAGCCAAATTTCTGATGACAGGTTCCCTTTAAGCAAGAGGCACCACTAACCAAACACCACCATAAAGACCAAGGAGATCTCCAAACAAGTCAGAGACAATCTCGTTGAGAAGTAAAAGTCTGAAAAAATATCCCAATTTCTGATGCTCCCCTGGAGCACCATCAAGTCCATTATCATCAAATGGAAAGAACATGGTCCTATAATAAACCTACGGAGAGAGGGTCGTCTACCAAAACTGTCAGCCCAGGCAAGGAGGGCATTAATCAGAGGCAGCACAGAGACCAATGGTAACTGTGAACGAGCTGCAGAGTTAACAAGCAGAGACTGAAGTATCTATCCATACAATCACAATAAGGCTGGTTTCACACTACGTCTTTTTAACATCCGTTGAAAACGTTATTTTAGCGGAAATACGGATCCTGCTTTTACAGCAAATAACGTATGCAAACGCATCTGTTATTTTGCAGGATCCTGCACTGGATGTTTAGGGGCGGGCATTGGAGTCATTTAATCGGGAGTGAGGGGAACTAGACTGGGAGCCGGCTTCTGACAGCTGCAGACGCTGGTAACCAAGGTAAACATCGGCCTTGGATACCCGATATTTATCTTGGTTACGAGTGTCTGCAGCTGCTAGGAGCAGGGCTCCCTGCACACGTAACCAACGTAAACATCGGGTATCTAAGAGAAGTGGTTACGCGATATTTACCTTGGTTACGAGTGTCCGCAGCTCTCAGGTGGGAGAGAGAGGAAGGGGGAGGAAGGGGGAAAGACAGAGATAGAGAGAGAGGGTGAGGGAGGGAGGAGGAGAGACAGACAGATCACTCGAGACTGGTTCTGGGCATGCTCAGTACTTTCTGGGCATGCTCAGTACAAAAGCAGGATCCTGTCTATCAGCATGCCAGCGTTCACCTGCGTTTGCGTGCTGTTTAGTCAGGATCCAGCAATTTGCAGTATTTGGACGCAGCTCAAAAACGCTACAAGTAGCGTTTTTGAAACATGTTAAAAAACTGCAAGTCACTGGATCCTCACTATAACGCACGCAAACGCAGGTGAACGGATGTTAACGCGAGTCCATTGCAAATGCATTGAAATGAAAACGCATTTGCACTGGATCCGTACTTTCGCTAAAATAACGTTTTCAACGGATGTTAAAAAGACGTAGTGTGAAACCAGCCTAAGCCGTACACTCGATAGAGCTGGCCTTTTATGGAATAGGGGCTAGAAAAAAGCCTTTACTTACAGCGAAATATTAGAAGACTTGTTTTGATTTTGCCAAGACATGTGGAAGATTCCCTCAAATGTATGGCGGAGGGTGCTGTGGTCAGATGAGACCAAAATGTAACTTTTTATTCACCAAGGGAATATGGCACCAAATATGGCACTATGTCTGGCACCAAATCAACACATCATTGCCCCAAGAACACCATGCCTACAGTGAAACGTGGTGGTTGCAACATGCTGTGAAGATGCTTTTTGGCAGCAGGGACAGGGAAAATAGTCCAAGTTGAGGGGAAGATGGATGGTGTGAAATACAGGGGGTATTCTTGCCTGAAACCGGTTTGTCAGTGATTTGAGACTGGGACGGAGGTTCACCTTCTAATAAGACGATAATTCAAAGCATACTGCTAAAGCAACACTCCAGCGGCGTAAGAGGAAACCTAAATGTATTGGAGAGGCCTAGTCAAAGCCCAGATGATAATCCAATCAGTGGTCAGACTTGAAGATTGAGAAAAGGAGGCTCTACAAAGTAGAGGGGGGTGAATAGTTATGCACACTGAAGTTCAGTTATTTTGTCCTATTTCTTGTTTGCTTCAGAATAAAAAGAAAATTAAATTTTCACAATTGTAGGCATGTTCTTTACATGAACGGATGCAAACCCTCAATAAAAATAATAAACTCCAGGTTGTGAGGTAGCAAAGCAAGAAAAATGCCAACTGAGTGAATACTTTCGCAATATGAATCATCTGGACAACAGGAATGGCTTTGGAAATCTGGAATAGTGTTGCTCCTCTGCAGGCACTTTATTTCTTGTATTAGAAAAGAGCTGTTTATTATGTGGCGGCAGTATTAGAATAGGGCTATTATGTGGCGGCAATATTAGAATAGGGCTATTATGTGGCGGCAGTATTAGAATAGGGCTATTATGTGGCCCCAGTATTAGAATAGGGCTATTATGTGGCGGCAATATTAGAATAGGGCTATTATGTGGCGGCAGTATTAGAATAGGGCTATTATGTGGCGGCAGTATTAGAATAGGGCTATTATGTGGCGGCAATATTAGAATGTGGCTATTATGTGGCCCCAGTATTAGAATAGGGCTATTATGTGGCGGCAGTATTAGAATGTGGCTATTATGTGGCCCCAGTATTAGAATAGGGCTATTATGTGGCGGCAGTATTAGCATAGGGCTATTATGTGGCGGCAGTATTAGAATAGGGCTATTATGTGGCGGCAATATTAGAATAGGGCTATTATGTGGCGGCAGTATTAGAATAGGGCTATTATGTGGCGGCAGTATTAGAATGTGGCTATTATGTGGCCCCAGTATTAGAATAGGGCTATTATGTGGCGGCAGTATTAGAATAGGGCTATTATGTGGCGGCAGTATTAGCATAGGGCTATTATGTGGCGGCAGTATTAGAATAGGGCTATTATGTGGCGGCAGTATTAGAATAGGGCTATTATGTGGCGGCAGTATTAGCATAGGGCTATTATGTGGCGGCAGTATTAGAATAGGGCTATTATGTGACGGCAGTATTAGAATAGGGCTATTATGTGGCGGCAGTATTAGCATAGGGCTATTATGTGGCGGCAGTATTAGAATAGGGCTATTATGTGGCGGCAGTATTAGCATAGGGCTATTATGTGGCGGCAGTATTAGCATAGGGCTATTATGTGGCGGCAGTATTAGAATAGGGCTATTATGTGGCGGCAGTATTAGAATAGGGCTATTATGTGACGGCAGTATTAGAATAGGGCTATTATGTGGCGGCAGTATTAGCATAGGGCTATTATGTGGCGGCAGTATTAGAATAGGGCTATTATGTGGCGGCAGTATTAGAATAGGGCTATTATGTGGCGGCAGTATTAGAATAGGGCTATTATGTGGCGGTAGTATTAGAATAGGGCTATTATGTGGCGGCAGTATTAGAATAGGGCTAATATGTGGCGGCAGTATTAGAATAGAGCTATTATGTGGCGGCAGTATTAGAATAGAGCTATTTATTATGTGGCGGCAGTATTAGAATAGGGCTATTTATTATGTGGCGGCAGTATTAGAATAGGGCTATTTATTATGTGGCGGCAGTATTAGAATAGAGCTATTTATTTTGTGGCGGCAGTATTAGTATAGGGCTATTTATTATGTGGTGGCAGTATTAGAATAGGGCTATTTATTATGTGGTGGCAGTATTAGAATAGGGCTATTTATTATGTGGCGGCAGTATTAGAATAGGGCTATTTATTATAAGGCGGCAGTATTAGAATAGGGCTATGTATTATATGGCGGCAGTATTAGAATAGGGCTATTTATTATATGGCGGCAGTATTAGAATAGGGCTATTATATGGCGGCAGTATTAGAATAGGGCTATTTATTATATGGCGGCAGTATTAGAATAGCGCTATTATGTGGCGGCAGTATTAGAATAGAGCTATTTATGTGGCGGCAGTATTAGAATAGAGCTATTTATTATGTGGCGGCAGTATTAGAATAGGGCTATGTATTATATGGCGGCAGTATTAGAATAGGGCTATTTATTATATGGCGGCAGTATTAGAATAGGGCTATTTATTATAAGGCGGCAGTATTAGAATAGGGCTATGTATTATATGGCGGCAGTATTAGAATAGGGCTATTTATTATATGGCGGCAGTATTAGAATAGGGCTATTTATCATATGGCGGCAGTATTAGAATAGCGCTATTATGTGGCGGCAGTATTAGAATAGAGCTATTTATGTGGCGGCAGTATTAGAATAGGGCTATTTATTATGTGGCGGCAGTATTAGAATAGGGCTATTTATTATGTGGCGGCAGTATTAGAATAGGGCTATTTATTATGTGGCGGCAGTATTAGAATAGGGCTATTTATTATGTGGCGGCAGTATTAGAATAGGGCTATTTATTATATGGCGGCAGTATTAGAATAGGGCTATTTATTATATGGCGGCAGTATTAGAATATGGCTATTTATTATGTGGCGGCAGTATTAGAATAGGGCTATTTATTATGTGGCGGCAGTATTAGAATAGGGCTATTTATTATGTGGCGGCAGTATTAGAATAGGGCTATTTATTATGTGGCGGCAGTATTAGAATAGGGCTATTTATTATGTGGCGGCAGTATTAGAATAGGGCTATTTATTATGTGGCGGCAGTATTAGAATAGGGCTATTTATTATATGGCGGCAGTATTAGAATAGGGCTATTTATTATATGGCGGCAGTATTAGAATAGGGCTATTTATTATGTGGCGGCAGTATTAGAATAGGGCTATTTATTATGTGGCGGCAGTATTAGAATAGAGCTATTTATTATGTGGCGGCAGTATTAGAATAGGGCTATTTATTATGTGGCGGCAGTATTAGAATAGGGCTATTTATTATGTGGCGGCAGTATTAGAATAGGGCTATTTATTATGTGGCGGCAGTATTAGAATAGGGCTATTTATTATGTGGCGGCAGTATTAGAATAGGGCTATTTATTATGTGGCGGCAGTATTAGAATAGAGCTATTTATGTGGCGACAGTATTAGAATAGGGCTATTTATTATGTGGCGGCAGTATTAGAATAGGGCTATTTATTATATGGCGGCAGTATTAGAATAGGGCTATTTATTATGTGGCGGCAGTATTAGAATAGGGCTATTATGTGGCGGCAGTATTAGAATAGAGCTATTTATTATGTGGCGGCAGTATTAGAATAGGGCTATTTATTATATGGCGGCAGTATTAGAATAGGGCTATTTATTATGTGGTGGCAGTATTAGAATAGGGCTATTTATTATGTGGCGGCAGTATTAGAATAGGGCTATTTATTATATGGCGGCAGTATTAGAATAGGGCTATTTATTATAAGGCGGCAGTATTAGAATAGGGCTATGTATTATATGGCGGCAGTATTAGAATAGGGCTATTTATTATATGGCGGCAGTATTAGAATAGGGCTATTTATTATATGGCGGCAGTATTAGAATAGCGCTATTATGTGGCGGCAGTATTAGAATAGAGCTATTTATGTGGCGGCAGTATTAGAATAGGGCTATTTATTATGTGGCGGCAGTATTAGAATAGGGCTATTTATTATGTGGCGGCAGTATTAGAATAGGGCTATTTATTATGTGGCGGCAGTATTAGAATAGGGCTATTTATTATGTGGCGGCAGTATTAGAATAGGGCTATTTATTATGTGGCGGCAGTATTAGAATAGGGCTATTTATTATATGGCGGCAGTATTAGAATACGGCTATTTATTATGTGGCGGCAGTATTAGAATAGGGCTATTTATTATGTGGCGGCAGTATTAGAATAGGGCTATTTATTATGTGGCGGCAGTATTAGAATAGGGCTATTTATTATGTGGCTGCAGTATTAGAATAGGGCTATTTATTATGTGGCGGCAGTATTAGAATAGGGCTATTTATTATATGGCGGCAGTATTAGAATAGGGCTATTTATTATGTGGCGGCAGTATTAGAATAGGGCTATTTATTATGTGGCGGCAGTATTAGAATAGGGCTATTTATTATGTGGCGGCAGTATTAGAATAGAGCTATTTATTATGTGGCGGCAGTATTAGAATAGGGCTATTTATTATGTGGCGGCAGTATTAGAATAGGGCTATTTATTATGTGGCGGCAGTATTAGAATAGGGCTATTTATTATGTGGCGGCAGTATTAGAATAGGGCTATTTATTATGTGGCGGCAGTATTAGAATAGAGCTATTTATGTGGCGACAGTATTAGAATAGGGCTATTTATTATGTGGCGGCAGTATTAGAATAGGGCAATTTATTATGTGGCGGCAGTATTAGAATAGGGCTATTTATTATGTGGCGGCAGTATTAGAATAGGGCTATTTATTATGTGGCGGCAGTATTAGAATAGGGCTATTTATTATATGGCGGCAGTATTAGAATAGGGCTATTTATTATGTGGCGGCAGTATTAGAATAGAGCTATTTATGTGGCGACAGTATTAGAATAGGGCTATTTATTATGTGGCGGCAGTATTAGAATAGGGCTATTTATTATATGGCGGCAGTATTAGAATAGGGCTATTTATTATGTGGCGGCAGTATTCGAATAGGGCTATTTATTATGTGGCGGCAGTATTAGAATAGAGCTATTTATTATGTGGCGGCAGTATTAGAATAGGGCTATTTATTATATGGCGGCAGTATTAGAATAGGGCTATTTATTATGTGGTGGCAGTATTAGAATAGGGCTATTTATTATGTGGCGGCAGTATTAGAATAGGGCTATTTATTATATGGCGGCAGTATTAGAATAGGGCTATTTATTATAAGGCGGCAGTATTAGAATAGGGCTATGTATTATATGGCGGCAGTATTAGAATAGGGCTATTTATTATATGGCGGCAGTATTAGAATAGGGCTATTTATTATATGGCGGCAGTATTAGAATAGCGCTATTATGTGGCGGCAGTATTAGAATAGAGCTATTTATGTGGCGGCAGTATTAGAATAGGGCTATTTATTATGTGGCGGCAGTATTAGAATAGGGCTATTTATTATGTGGCGGCAGTATTAGAATAGGGCTATTTATTATGTGGCGGCAGTATTAGAATAGGGCTATTTATTATGTGGCGGCAGTATTAGAATAGGGCTATTTATTATGTGGCGGCAGTATTAGAATAGGGCTATTTATTATGTGGCGGCAGTATTAGAATACGGCTATTTATTATGTGGCGGCAGTATTAGAATAGGGCTATTTATTATGTGGCGGCAGTATTAGAATAGGGCTATTTATTATGTGGCGGCAGTATTAGAATAGGGCTATTTATTATGTGGCGGCAGTATTAGAATAGGGCTATTTATTATGTGGCTGCAGTATTAGAATAGGGCTATTTATTATGTGGCGGCAGTATTAGAATAGGGCTATTTATTATGTGGCGGCAGTATTAGAATAGGGCTATTTATTATGTGGCGGCAGTATTAGAATAGGGCTATTTATTATGTGGCGGCAGTATTAGAATAGGGCTATTTATTATGTGGCGGCAGTATTAGAATAGGGCTATTTATTATGTGGCGGCAGTATTAGAATAGAGCTATTTATTATGTGGCGGCAGTATTAGAATAGGGCTATTTATTATGTGGCGGCAGTATTAGAATAGGGCTATTTTTATTATGTGGCGGCAGTATTAGAATAGGGCTATTTATTATGTGGCGGCAGTATTAGAATAGGGCTATTTATTATGTGGCGGCAGTATTAGAATAGGGCTATTTATTATGTGGCGGCAGTATTAGAATAGGGCTATTTATTATGTGGCGGCAGTATTAGAATAGGGCTATTTATTATGTGGCGGCAGTATTAGAATAGGGCTATTTATTATGTGGCGGCAGTATTAGAATAGGGCTATTTATTATGTGGCGGCAGTATTAGAATAGAGCTATTTATTATGTGGCGGCAGTATTAGAATAGGGCTATTTATTATGTGGCGGCAGTATTAGAATAGGGCTATTTATTATGTGGCGGCAGTATTAGAATAGGGCTATTTATTATGTGGCGGCAGTATTAGAATAGGGCTATTTATTATGTGGCGGCAGTATTAGGCTATGCGCGCACGTTGCGTCGGTGTACCTGCAGTTTATTCTGCACGTTTTCCTTCCCTTGGTTTTTGACCAAATGGCTTCTGACCATTTTTTAGCGCTAAAAACGCATGCGTTTTTGTAGCGTTTTTAATGCGTTTTTAGCGCTTTTTACATGCGTTTTTCTTCTTAAAAACGCATATGCGTTTGTCATGTCATTGAACTCAAAAATAAAGTTAAATGATTCAAATACAAAAATGTCTGCCTTTCCTGTCTTGCTTATGTTAATTTGTTATGATGTAACTTCCTGACGCAATGATAACTCTAAAATCATCAAGATTGAACATGAAAACACTTCATATGTTGCAAATTTAAATTATACAAACACAGATTTTGATGTCACAAATAAAATAATTTATTTTCAAAGCTTTATTTACGTCATAAAGCCATTTTTATGCACATTGAAACATATGTGCAACATATAATTGATATTTTTGAAAAATACATAATTTTTTATAAACATAAACATAACATTATATCATTAGGACATTATGGTTCTGAAAATAATTGCCTGCTGAAATATCCTTGTGGTGGTTGTTGGGAATGCAAATTAACATTTAATGGGGGTTGGATATTCATTTGGCTAGATTGTGGTTTTTGAGTTTGAATGCCTGGATGCAAATATTGTTGGGTCACATTTTGATTATATGTATTTGTATTTAGAGAATAAGGTTTTTGTATGTAGATTGGGTTATGGGCAATAGTAGCTGTATTCTTTTGGGCTGGTGGGTTTTTGACGTCATCAAAAAATTGTTCAATTTTTGAAATAATTGCGCCAGAGGAAGGGAAACTACCCTCTTCCTCATAGCAAGTCAGCATCCCACATATGGCTGTCATGCATGTATTTCTTTTCTTCTCATCTTTAATTTTACGGATTCTACCTGCTATACTAATGCCAAAATGATCAATGTCATCTTCTTTGGCACTAGTATTCAATAATTTTAAGGTTTCGTTACAAATAACGTCCTCCTCTAATTGGATATTTTTGGTGTTTTTTTTTTTGTTTTTTGGCTTAATATATTTTGTGGGACCTGAGGTAATTATTGTAGGTCTAGGTGGTGATTTATCTTGAACAGTACCACTTTCTATATCCCCTTCATGTTCAGATGAAAATTGATCTATATTGGCTGATGGCCCTTCCTGGTGTGGTTGATGAAGGCTCTCTTGCCCCTCTTCATCATCAACAGGTGTTTGTACTGCTACATTTCCTGAAGTTCTGTTGAGGTGAAAGAAAAAATAAAAAAAAAAAAAATACAATGTAATTTATTGTTATGATAACATTATTGTCATAAAACAATTTTAACATACTGTTACATGAATACTTACTCTCTAGTTTTCCGACTTGTGCAGAGAAATGAGAGCTCATCATAATAGATGAAATTTGGTTTTTTAGGGGAACTGCCACTTTTCATGCCCTCATTCCTTATCTTGTGAAATCTGTCCTTAACTGAACGCCACCTTTTCCGCACATCAAGCTCTATTTTAATTGTGCAATGAAATAAAAAAACACAAAACTTATATTAATTTAAATAAGTATAGTAACAGTATAAAAACAACTAATTAAAACAAGAAATATACCAATTTTATGTTGTAAGGCTGCATCAGCCTCATGCCATTGTGGGAACAGTTCAGCACAGATTGTTCCCCAACAGTCCATCCTCTTGTTTTTTTGCATATAGTCAGGGCATGTGGGATCCCAAAGGCATGGCATGGATTCAACCTGTAACATAATTTTACAAATTAGTAAAGAGGTGATTCCTAAATTTCTAAGATTATAAAGCTTGCCATTATCATTATAACATTTTTTAAGCAAAATATTGAATAAAAAATCAGGTACTTACCATAGCAATTAATTTTGCAACATCGATCTTCATTCGCTGGAACCAAGCCATTATAAATTTCAGTAGATCAAAGTTTATCTATTATGAGAAATCACAATAGTAGCAGGCACTGAAACATACTCAGCTCTGTATTTATAGTACAAAGGAAGTGATGTAGGTAATGACGTTTGTGCCTGGTTTCTTTGCCTACTGCACCTGCGTTTTTGGTTTGTAAAACGCTGGTAAAAAGCATGTAAAACGCACATTAAACGCAAATTATTCACTTCAACATGCGTTTTGCCATTTCTCATTGACTCCAATGTTAAGGAAACGCTGCAGAAATGGCAAAAACAACTGACATGCTGCTTCTTTTTCAGCATGGTTTTTGACCACAAATATGCAAATTAAACGCTGCTGAAAAAAAAGCAAAGTGCAGACAAGATTTCTGCTTTTACCATAGACTTTGCTGGAAAACAAAAACGCATGCCTTTTTGCCCAAAAACGCTGCTGCCAAAAACGCTGCAGAAACGCGGTAAAAAACGCAACGTGCGAACATAGCCTTAGAATAGAGCTATTTATGTGGCGGCAGTATTAGAATAGGGCTATTTATTATGTGGCGGCAGTATTAGAATAGGGCTATTTATTATGTGGCGGCAGTATTAGAATAGAGCTATTTATGTGGCGGCAGTATTAGAATAGGGCTATTTATTATGTGGCGGCAGTATTAGAATAGAGCTATTTATGTGGCGGCAGTATTAGAATAGGGCTATTTATTATGTGGCGGCAGTATTAGAATAGGGCTATTTATTATGTGGCGGCAGTATTAGAATAGGGCTATTTATTATGTGGCGGCAGTATTAGAATAGAGCTATTTATGTGGCGGCAGTATTAGAATAGGGCTATTTATTATGTGGCGGCAGTATTAGAATAGAGCTATTTATGTGGCGGCAGTATTAGAATAGGGCTATTTATTATGTGGCGGCAGTATTAGAATAGGGCTATTTATTATGTGGCGGCAGTATTAGAATAGGGCTATTTATTATATGGCGGCAGTATTAGAATAGGGCTATTTATTATATGGCGGCAGTATTAGAATATGGCTATTTATTATGTGGCGGCAGTATTAGAATAGGGCTATTTATTATGTGGCGGCAGTATTAGAATAGGGCTATTTATTATGTGGCGGCAGTATTAGAATAGGGCTATTTATTATGTGGCGGCAGTATTAGAATAGGGCTATTTATTATGTGGCGGCAGTATTAGAATAGGGCTATTTATTATGTGGCGGCAGTATTAGAATAGGGCTATTTATTATATGGCGGCAGTATTAGAATAGGGCTATTTATTATATGGCGGCAGTATTAGAATAGGGCTATTTATTATGTGGCGGCAGTATTAGAATAGGGCTATTTATTATGTGGCGGCAGTATTAGAATAGAGCTATTTATTATGTGGCGGCAGTATTAGAATAGGGCTATTTATTATGTGGCGGCAGTATTAGAATAGGGCTATTTATTATGTGGCGGCAGTATTAGAATAGGGCTATTTATTATGTGGCGGCAGTATTAGAATAGGGCTATTTATTATGTGGCGGCAGTATTAGAATAGGGCTATTTATTATGTGGCGGCAGTATTAGAATAGAGCTATTTATGTGGCGACAGTATTAGAATAGGGCTATTTATTATGTGGCGGCAGTATTAGAATAGGGCTATTTATTATATGGCGGCAGTATTAGAATAGGGCTATTTATTATGTGGCGGCAGTATTAGAATAGGGCTATTATGTGGCGGCAGTATTAGAATAGAGCTATTTATTATGTGGCGGCAGTATTAGAATAGGGCTATTTATTATATGGCGGCAGTATTAGAATAGGGCTATTTATTATGTGGTGGCAGTATTAGAATAGGGCTATTTATTATGTGGCGGCAGTATTAGAATAGGGCTATTTATTATATGGCGGCAGTATTAGAATAGGGCTATTTATTATAAGGCGGCAGTATTAGAATAGGGCTATGTATTATATGGCGGCAGTATTAGAATAGGGCTATTTATTATATGGCGGCAGTATTAGAATAGGGCTATTTATTATATGGCGGCAGTATTAGAATAGCGCTATTATGTGGCGGCAGTATTAGAATAGAGCTATTTATGTGGCGGCAGTATTAGAATAGGGCTATTTATTATGTGGCGGCAGTATTAGAATAGGGCTATTTATTATGTGGCGGCAGTATTAGAATAGGGCTATTTATTATGTGGCGGCAGTATTAGAATAGGGCTATTTATTATGTGGCGGCAGTATTAGAATAGGGCTATTTATTATGTGGCGGCAGTATTAGAATAGGGCTATTTATTATATGGCGGCAGTATTAGAATACGGCTATTTATTATGTGGCGGCAGTATTAGAATAGGGCTATTTATTATGTGGCGGCAGTATTAGAATAGGGCTATTTATTATGTGGCGGCAGTATTAGAATAGGGCTATTTATTATGTGGCTGCAGTATTAGAATAGGGCTATTTATTATGTGGCGGCAGTATTAGAATAGGGCTATTTATTATATGGCGGCAGTATTAGAATAGGGCTATTTATTATGTGGCGGCAGTATTAGAATAGGGCTATTTATTATGTGGCGGCAGTATTAGAATAGGGCTATTTATTATGTGGCGGCAGTATTAGAATAGAGCTATTTATTATGTGGCGGCAGTATTAGAATAGGGCTATTTATTATGTGGCGGCAGTATTAGAATAGGGCTATTTATTATGTGGCGGCAGTATTAGAATAGGGCTATTTATTATGTGGCGGCAGTATTAGAATAGGGCTATTTATTATGTGGCGGCAGTATTAGAATAGAGCTATTTATGTGGCGACAGTATTAGAATAGGGCTATTTATTATGTGGCGGCAGTATTAGAATAGGGCAATTTATTATGTGGCGGCAGTATTAGAATAGGGCTATTTATTATGTGGCGGCAGTATTAGAATAGGGCTATTTATTATGTGGCGGCAGTATTAGAATAGGGCTATTTATTATATGGCGGCAGTATTAGAATAGGGCTATTTATTATGTGGCGGCAGTATTAGAATAGAGCTATTTATGTGGCGACAGTATTAGAATAGGGCTATTTATTATGTGGCGGCAGTATTAGAATAGGGCTATTTATTATATGGCGGCAGTATTAGAATAGGGCTATTTATTATGTGGCGGCAGTATTCGAATAGGGCTATTTATTATGTGGCGGCAGTATTAGAATAGAGCTATTTATTATGTGGCGGCAGTATTAGAATAGGGCTATTTATTATATGGCGGCAGTATTAGAATAGGGCTATTTATTATGTGGTGGCAGTATTAGAATAGGGCTATTTATTATGTGGCGGCAGTATTAGAATAGGGCTATTTATTATATGGCGGCAGTATTAGAATAGGGCTATTTATTATAAGGCGGCAGTATTAGAATAGGGCTATGTATTATATGGCGGCAGTATTAGAATAGGGCTATTTATTATATGGCGGCAGTATTAGAATAGGGCTATTTATTATATGGCGGCAGTATTAGAATAGCGCTATTATGTGGCGGCAGTATTAGAATAGAGCTATTTATGTGGCGGCAGTATTAGAATAGGGCTATTTATTATGTGGCGGCAGTATTAGAATAGGGCTATTTATTATGTGGCGGCAGTATTAGAATAGGGCTATTTATTATGTGGCGGCAGTATTAGAATAGGGCTATTTATTATGTGGCGGCAGTATTAGAATAGGGCTATTTATTATGTGGCGGCAGTATTAGAATAGGGCTATTTATTATGTGGCGGCAGTATTAGAATACGGCTATTTATTATGTGGCGGCAGTATTAGAATAGGGCTATTTATTATGTGGCGGCAGTATTAGAATAGGGCTATTTATTATGTGGCGGCAGTATTAGAATAGGGCTATTTATTATGTGGCGGCAGTATTAGAATAGGGCTATTTATTATGTGGCTGCAGTATTAGAATAGGGCTATTTATTATGTGGCGGCAGTATTAGAATAGGGCTATTTATTATGTGGCGGCAGTATTAGAATAGGGCTATTTATTATGTGGCGGCAGTATTAGAATAGGGCTATTTATTATGTGGCGGCAGTATTAGAATAGGGCTATTTATTATGTGGCGGCAGTATTAGAATAGGGCTATTTATTATGTGGCGGCAGTATTAGAATAGAGCTATTTATTATGTGGCGGCAGTATTAGAATAGGGCTATTTATTATGTGGCGGCAGTATTAGAATAGGGCTATTTTTATTATGTGGCGGCAGTATTAGAATAGGGCTATTTATTATGTGGCGGCAGTATTAGAATAGGGCTATTTATTATGTGGCGGCAGTATTAGAATAGGGCTATTTATTATGTGGCGGCAGTATTAGAATAGGGCTATTTATTATGTGGCGGCAGTATTAGAATAGGGCTATTTATTATGTGGCGGCAGTATTAGAATAGGGCTATTTATTATGTGGCGGCAGTATTAGAATAGGGCTATTTATTATGTGGCGGCAGTATTAGAATAGAGCTATTTATTATGTGGCGGCAGTATTAGAATAGGGCTATTTATTATGTGGCGGCAGTATTAGAATAGGGCTATTTATTATGTGGCGGCAGTATTAGAATAGGGCTATTTATTATGTGGCGGCAGTATTAGAATAGGGCTATTTATTATGTGGCGGCAGTATTAGGCTATGCGCGCACGTTGCGTCGGTGTACCTGCAGTTTATTCTGCACGTTTTCCTTCCCTTGGTTTTTGACCAAATGGCTTCTGACCATTTTTTAGCGCTAAAAACGCATGCGTTTTTGTAGCGTTTTTAATGCGTTTTTAGCGCTTTTTACATGCGTTTTTCTTCTTAAAAACGCATATGCGTTTGTCATGTCATTGAACTCAAAAATAAAGTTAAATGATTCAAATACAAAAATGTCTGCCTTTCCTGTCTTGCTTATGTTAATTTGTTATGATGTAACTTCCTGACGCAATGATAACTCTAAAATCATCAAGATTGAACATGAAAACACTTCATATGTTGCAAATTTAAATTATACAAACACAGATTTTGATGTCACAAATAAAATAATTTATTTTCAAAGCTTTATTTACGTCATAAAGCCATTTTTATGCACATTGAAACATATGTGCAACATATAATTGATATTTTTGAAAAATACATAATTTTTTATAAACATAAACATAACATTATATCATTAGGACATTATGGTTCTGAAAATAATTGCCTGCTGAAATATCCTTGTGGTGGTTGTTGGGAATGCAAATTAACATTTAATGGGGGTTGGATATTCATTTGGCTAGATTGTGGTTTTTGAGTTTGAATGCCTGGATGCAAATATTGTTGGGTCACATTTTGATTATATGTATTTGTATTTAGAGAATAAGGTTTTTGTATGTAGATTGGGTTATGGGCAATAGTAGCTGTATTCTTTTGGGCTGGTGGGTTTTTGACGTCATCAAAAAATTGTTCAATTTTTGAAATAATTGCGCCAGAGGAAGGGAAACTACCCTCTTCCTCATAGCAAGTCAGCATCCCACATATGGCTGTCATGCATGTATTTCTTTTCTTCTCATCTTTAATTTTACGGATTCTACCTGCTATACTAATGCCAAAATGATCAATGTCATCTTCTTTGGCACTAGTATTCAATAATTTTAAGGTTTCGTTACAAATAACGTCCTCCTCTAATTGGATATTTTTGGTGTTTTTTTTTTTGTTTTTTGGCTTAATATATTTTGTGGGACCTGAGGTAATTATTGTAGGTCTAGGTGGTGATTTATCTTGAACAGTACCACTTTCTATATCCCCTTCATGTTCAGATGAAAATTGATCTATATTGGCTGATGGCCCTTCCTGGTGTGGTTGATGAAGGCTCTCTTGCCCCTCTTCATCATCAACAGGTGTTTGTACTGCTACATTTCCTGAAGTTCTGTTGAGGTGAAAGAAAAAATAAAAAAAAAAAAAATACAATGTAATTTATTGTTATGATAACATTATTGTCATAAAACAATTTTAACATACTGTTACATGAATACTTACTCTCTAGTTTTCCGACTTGTGCAGAGAAATGAGAGCTCATCATAATAGATGAAATTTGGTTTTTTAGGGGAACTGCCACTTTTCATGCCCTCATTCCTTATCTTGTGAAATCTGTCCTTAACTGAACGCCACCTTTTCCGCACATCAAGCTCTATTTTAATTGTGCAATGAAATAAAAAAACACAAAACTTATATTAATTTAAATAAGTATAGTAACAGTATAAAAACAACTAATTAAAACAAGAAATATACCAATTTTATGTTGTAAGGCTGCATCAGCCTCATGCCATTGTGGGAACAGTTCAGCACAGATTGTTCCCCAACAGTCCATCCTCTTGTTTTTTTGCATATAGTCAGGGCATGTGGGATCCCAAAGGCATGGCATGGATTCAACCTGTAACATAATTTTACAAATTAGTAAAGAGGTGATTCCTAAATTTCTAAGATTATAAAGCTTGCCATTATCATTATAACATTTTTTAAGCAAAATATTGAATAAAAAATCAGGTACTTACCATAGCAATTAATTTTGCAACATCGATCTTCATTCGCTGGAACCAAGCCATTATAAATTTCAGTAGATCAAAGTTTATCTATTATGAGAAATCACAATAGTAGCAGGCACTGAAACATACTCAGCTCTGTATTTATAGTACAAAGGAAGTGATGTAGGTAATGACGTTTGTGCCTGGTTTCTTTGCCTACTGCACCTGCGTTTTTGGTTTGTAAAACGCTGGTAAAAAGCATGTAAAACGCACATTAAACGCAAATTATTCACTTCAACATGCGTTTTGCCATTTCTCATTGACTCCAATGTTAAGGAAACGCTGCAGAAATGGCAAAAACAACTGACATGCTGCTTCTTTTTCAGCATGGTTTTTGACCACAAATATGCAAATTAAACGCTGCTGAAAAAAAAGCAAAGTGCAGACAAGATTTCTGCTTTTACCATAGACTTTGCTGGAAAACAAAAACGCATGCCTTTTTGCCCAAAAACGCTGCTGCCAAAAACGCTGCAGAAACGCGGTAAAAAACGCAACGTGCGAACATAGCCTTAGAATAGAGCTATTTATGTGGCGGCAGTATTAGAATAGGGCTATTTATTATGTGGCGGCAGTATTAGAATAGGGCTATTTATTATGTGGCGGCAGTATTAGAATAGAGCTATTTATGTGGCGGCAGTATTAGAATAGGGCTATTTATTATGTGGCGGCAGTATTAGAATAGAGCTATTTATGTGGCGGCAGTATTAGAATAGGGCTATTTATTATGTGGCGGCAGTATTAGAATAGGGCTATTTATTATGTGGCGGCAGTATTAGAATAGGGCTATTTATTATGTGGCGGCAGTATTAGAATAGGGCTATTTATTATGTGGCGGCAGTATTAGAATAGAGCTATTTATGTGGCGGCAGTATTAGAATAGGGCTATTTATTATGTGGCGGCAGTATTAGAATAGAGCTATTTATGTGGCGGCAGTATTAGAATAGGGCTATTTATTATGTGGCGGCAGTATTAGAATAGGGCTATTTATTATGTGGCGGCAGTATTAGAATAGGGCTATTTATTATGTGGCGGCAGTATTAGAATAGACTCTAGAGCGAATTTGATAAACTTTTTCTTTTGAGAATTTTAGGTAAGGATACAAACTCCTATACACACAATATTGACCGTATCCTGAAATTACCTTACCGTATACTGACCTCCATATTGCTATGTTTTAAAGTCAGTGGATTGAAATCCTGCAGCTTTTCCTATTATATTGCATGGCAAAATCTGCAGATCAGCCCTGTGGTATGAGATCTGCAATGGGCCTCCTGGGAAATAGTAGATGGCCCTTAATGTACCCCAGGGAACACTTAACAGGCTTGTTTATGACTAGTAAAGAACTATTCAAAGGATGGATGTACACAAGCCTCTACCTCATTTCATCAGTTAACATTATGAATTACTCAATGCAAGAATATTTTCTTTTGTTCTATGCTGATTTGTAAATAAAGCTGGGCGAGTTACTCATGTTATATAAAGTATTGTAGGTTAATTCTGAAAATCACTAGTTTATAGGACATATATCGTAAAATGGCAAGATGAACACGTCAAAGAGCAATGTATAATATTCTACAAATAGGCTTTTGTGAATTTTGCAAATTGTCTGGATTGGTGAAGAAAGAAATGTGTTCATTTCTTTATATTAAGACTTGCCTTTTGCCCTGTGGCTACCTGTGCTCATCACTATGGCACGCAGATATTGTTCTGCATCCTTTGCAATCAGTGCTATTCTCCAAACACCATCATCATACACATTCTTGCTCTCCAGATCCCTCACCCTGTTCCTTACTGCAGAATTTACTAGATTTACTAGATTTTCACTTCATTTTTTTTTTTAGATTTTTTTTTTTATTCAAAATATGCCTTGATCACACTTATAAGCGGCGGCCACCACCAGTGGGTTCTTATATACTCCATTCTAACATGCTGTATATAAGAGCCCAGGCTGCTGATGAGAACGTAAAAAATTACTTTATAATACCTACCTAAATGGTCGCTGCGATGGAGTTGGGTCATATGGGTGTCTCCATTCTCTGGTGTCAGCGCCTCCTCTTTCGGCCATCTTTGTCGTCCTTCTGAAGCCGCGGTGCATGACGCGTCCTACGTCATCCACACTCGCCAGAATTGAAGTCCTGCGCAGGCGCACTTTGATCTGGCCTGAGTAGGGCAGATTAAAGTATTGTAGTGCACCTGTGTGGGACCGGCGAGTGTGTATGACTTAGGACGCGTCATGCACACAGGCTTCAGAAGGATGACGAAGATGGCTAAAAGAGGAGGCACCGTACCAGAGAACTGACATGCCCACATGACCCAACTCCACCACAGCGACTGTTTAGGTGAGTATTTTATAAAGTGATTTTTACGTTCTACACAGCGGCCTGGGCTCTTTATATACAGCATGTTAGAATGCTGTATAAGAGCCCACTGGTGCTGGCTGCAGCTTATAGGCCACAAATCTGCTGTCTGGTTCCCTTTAACAAACGTTTACATGGCCGAAATCGCCACCCGGGAAAGTGCCGAGGCCCTGGACAGATGGGGGCACTTTTCCTGCGGCCCTAGGCAGATTTCCATGGACCGCAGTGCTCGGGCCGGCAGCCGCAGTTTGCTGGTTAGCAGCTTTTTATACCCGTTGAGGACACCTGGGTTTACTGGTGTATGCTGTTTGATACATTTGGCTTCTTTTTAGACTACGTTTACACCATCTATTAGTTGGCTACTTGGGTCCAATAGTTCACTACAAATTGTGTTACAATTTCAGAGAAAGTTTGAGATTGCCCTTCTTGTTGAGAAGAACCAAATACCTTTTCTAAATCCAGCCTCCCACCACCCTCTTTATTGACCACGTTGAAAAATGTCTAAAACGCATAACAAATATAGTGCAAGACAGATAGGAAATTAGAAGTTGTCCACTACTTTAACATTGATGGCCTATTCTTGGGATTGGTCTTCAATGTCTGGTTGGTGGGCGTACAATACTCGACCCCTGCCAATCAGCTGTTCTCTATGTCTGCACAATTTCAGAGTTGTACAGCTGCTTCTGCTGTATAATGGCCTTGGCCATGTACCCCCCTATTCAGATCAATAGTTGGCGGATGTGCAGTACACATACATGCATTGTATAGTGGACAGTTACACAGTGTATAGGATTTATACAACGCTCCTGCCCACTGTGCTTGACTGTAAACTGACCTACGGTGCGTTTTTCAAAGCTGCAATGTCACTTCTTGTGGGTATGCTCAGTGTTAGGGCGGCGTTACACTGTACGATATATCGTACGATATGTTGTCAGGGTCACGGAATTCGTGACGCACATCCGGCATTGTTAGAGATGTCGTATCGTGTGACACCTCCGAACGACTGTGAACGAGCTAAAATACTCTCCTTATCATTGCTCGTTGACACATTATTCATTTCCATAATGTCATTCCTCCTTCTGCGTGACGGCTGTTCGTCGTTTCCGTGGCAGCACACATCGCTAAGTGTGACCCCACAGGTACGACGAACAACAACTTACCTGCGTCCTGCCGGCAATGAGGAAGGAAGGAGGTGGCGGGATGTTACATCCCGCTCGTCTCCACCCTTCCGCTTCTATTGGCCGGCCGCTGTGTGACGTCACTGTGACGCCAAACATCCCTCCCCCTTCAGGAAGAGGATGTTCGCCTCCCACAGCGACGTCATTAGGGAGGTAAGTACGTGTGACGGGGGTTTAATGACTTTGTGTGACACGGGCAATGAATTGCCCGTGTCGCTTAAAGTTGGGCAAACGACGGGGGCGGGTGAGACTGCTCATGCGATCGCACGATAAATCGTTGCGTGTAACGCCGTCCTTATGTGCATATTTTCCCTATTGACTTGGAGTAGATGTGAAAATCCCCATGTAAAAAAAAAAAAAGACATCTTTAGTGCGGCTCCACTGAAGAAATGCACCAAAAATGCTTGTAATCTGCGCATGCTTATATCAATAAAGTTTTGTGAAAGATGTACACCAGGAAGTATCCAAACAAAGCAGCTTTATTTATAGCATGACATACCCAAAAGAGACCAAAACCGCAGCGTAAAAATGTGATAAATAACCATGTAAAAAATGCACTAAAACGCGATGAACAAAACGCAAATTTTTAATCTCCTCTTTTAGGTAGGTGCTGAGTAATTGGGATTTTAGTGTAGAGGACGTATAAAACATATTTTTAATTTGTATACAACATTTATTTTGTGTTTTTTTTCTATGGGACTGAGCTTTTAGCAGGTCACACTTACCATGGGTGCTGGAAATGATATATGACATAAGACAAATAGGAATAGCTTTTTACCCCTTGTGTTGTACTGGGCACTTTATGTATTTCGAGGCTTCTGGTCCCCTTGGGTAACTTGTATGTCGGTGTCTGAGGTTATTTGCATATTTCTTTTATTCCATATTCGTCATTGCCTTTATTCAGAGGTCTAGGGAACACTATTTTTAGTAGTCAATCTTATATCTTTATTTGCTTAGTGCTTTTTTGCTTCGTGCTTTCCTCTGTTTATGACCATTTTACTGACTATTGATTGAAGCATGCCCTTTGCTTTAATGCATTGCCCCCAATTGACCACCAGTTGCCTTAGAAATATTGTTCACACTTGCAATACAATATCATAAATCCAATTTTGCCACTTCAGGACGGTTTATTAGATGGCGCTTATAAATAAGTAATGCATCACTTAGCTCCATTGTCTTGTACTTTAACTGGGTATTATAGCACTGCATCCATTAAGTGTCACTTTTGAAGATAAGACTAGCTGCTCATGCAGAAAACAAACTGAATCTTTCGCTTATACCTTCCTTTTTTATCTTAGGTACCACTGCTGAAATTGGCTACAAATGTCTACATCACCTTAATAGACATAACTCCCCTTGTGATCATAGGCCATCACTTCAGCCAAATGCTTCACTACAGTAGAGTCTGTTCTTCGTGGCCACTTTCATACCTCCAATATCCCCATAGTGTTCAATCTGCACATTTTATTCTTTTTTTTTTTTTTTTCTTGGATAGAACACGTACCATTTTTAGTCTATAAGCTTTTTCATATGCCGGGTTTTTTGTTTTCCCAGACTATCAGAGGCACTGCCATACAAGTTGTATCTGTATGCAGTTTTTGGGAATGTTTGTGAAACCTCCAACAGTGTACTTATTTTTTCGTTACCTGTTTTTCTGACTTGAGAAGAGGAAAAAAAATACATGAATCGTTAAAAGTGTGGTTCACTCCTATTTTTTTTATTGTCTAGTTCGATATTATATTGAGAAACCATGTTTCTCTCAAATATCTTGTGTTGGCAATAGTGCCGCTGTTCCCCGCTCCGGTGATGTCACGTCAAGTTTCGCACACGTCACATCCCTGCGGCCGGCTGCAGTCTTTCTGAGTCACTGAGTTGTGGGCGGTGTTTCACCGCTGTCACAGCACAACGTGTCTCCTGCTTACAGCGTACTGCTGTGAGGAAGGAGGGAGCAGGGAGCAGGAGACGTGCTGTGCTGTGAGGGAGGAGGGAGCAGGGAGCAGATGGGCTGTGACGAGCGGTGAAACACCGCTCACAGCTCAGTGAGTCAGAAAGACTGCAGCCGGCGGCAGGCATGTGACGTGTGCGGAACTTGACGTGACGTCACCGGAGCGACTACAGCGGTCTGCAATAGCGCCTCTCACAGGCACTATTACCAACGCAAGGTATTTGAGAGAAACATTGTTTCTCAATATAATATCGAACTAGACAATAAAAAAGATGGGTGAACCACCCCTTTAATTTGGACTGTGACCTGGTCCTTTTCTGGTATCGCACAATCAACAGAGCAAGAGATGGGTGAACAGTCCAATTAACCTTTAATACATGCAATCCGAAAAGATATGCAATCCAAAAAACAATCCACCACACAGAGGGTAAAATAGTCCAGTAACTAGATAAATGCCCTGGGAGATGAGTTGCAATCCTCTGTTTAGAGATCAATATGAAAAAAATCAGAAGCTGTGGAACAAAAAGCAAATAGGGTCTTACCAGGGAAACAGCCAAATATTATTAAGCAGGTGCACTCACCTATAGGTGCTTTGCCAGTCACAACTCCTATAATGACGTGGTAGCTACGTAAAATAGCTGCATCTCCGAAGAGGACACAGTGAATATTAGAAGGAAACCGGGTGTCATGCCGCGCTTATCACAAATTCGGGTCCCAAAATAAATTATTCTATGTCTTTATTGCAGAAGCATAATACAGGTCAATGCGTTTCAGGGGTCGCAGCCCTCTTCCTCAGGACAATTCAATTTTATAGTGACAAGCTAATTGTCCTGAGGAAGGGGGCTGTGACCCCTGAAACGCGTTGACTTGTATTATGCTTCTGCAATAAAGATATGAATAATTTATTTCGGACTGGAATTGGTGATAACCGCGGCGTGGCACCCGGTTTCCTTCCCATATTCACTAGAGATCAATATGGAAACAGAGCCAAATACTTATTCTCCATATAGATTCCTCCAGCAGTCTTTTCAAGGGTAAAAAGAGTTTCTCCAAGTCTCTTTGGGGTGCTGGTCTTAGCATCAGCATCCTACAAAGGATGAATCTTGCTGCTCTCCAGGGGTAGGCACAGACAGGTTGGATGGGTTTTATGTCCCCCCCCCCCCCCCCCCCCCCCCGACCTAGAAACCCCAGCAATCAAGGCTCTACAGGGGGTAATTTGTTACATTTGGAGACCACAGGGGTCATGGATGGACAGTCAGGAAAAGTCAGCAGGGTTTCATCAAGCGGCATGGACATAATTGAATTAGCTCAGTTACCATCTGCATCCATGATTATCAGACCTTCTGTAAGTAAAAATATGAACATAGACGAAATGATACCCAATCCACCATATCACACAACATTTGGACACACAAACAATAAAATGTTGAAAAATCAAATACAGCACACGGATTAAAATCCAGAGACGGATTTACCAATGGGACAATCTGTGTGGCACAGAGGTACAATAAATAAGGGGGCTCATTTCACATCCAAAATAGGCGAAATTCTGCATTATATGAGCTACTGAGCTGCAAAGAGCCCATATTCTAGTCTTCTACAGGGGCCCACTTCTCTGTGTCCACCCCTGTTACAATCAGTCCTTCTTTGTGTCGCGGGCGGAGGAGGGGACGCTGCGCTCTCCCACTGCTCGGGTCCGGCTGCTGCTGCTGCTGCTCGGTGATGGCTCGAGCGGTGGGCCGGATCCCGGGGACTCAAGCGGCGCTCCTCGCCCGTGAGTGAAAAGGGGATGGGAATTGGGTCGTGGGGATGTTTGGTTATTGTCCGTGACGCCACCCACGGTTGTGGTGATATTGGTGACACCACCGCTGCTCTAGACGGGGATCCCGGGAGCGGTGACAGGGAGCAGCTTTGGTGTTAGTTCTCCCCTCCGTCGGTAGGGGGTTGGTTGTCCCGGGGCCCGGTGATGGGGTAGGGAAGGATGGCAGGCGGGTTACAGGGCCTGGTGAGGTGCAGGGTCACGGGGGCAGCGCTGTACCGCACGGCACGGTGGTACTCACTCAGCCAATGATGAGGACACAGTTCTCGGTAAAACACACGGCTGCATGGACGGGTCCCACAGACGGCTGCGGTGTTGATTCTCCCGGCAGGTTGATGGTGACTGCCTTTCCCTGCACCTGTGTTGTGTAACGGTTCCGATGGGTTCCCACCAGTAACCCGCTCCCCAGCTTGGATATGGGCTGGAGGAGCCCCTTTTGCCCGCAGGCTCTGGCCCTGGAAACTTTAGCCTTGGCGGTGACTGTGTTTCCCTCTCTCGGTTGGACGGTTGCCTTCTGTCGGGACTTGGCTGCTGGGAAACCCAGGAGGTTCCCTTCGCTAACGGATTTGGCAAATTCACGGCGACTCCTAGCCTTGCCGGGGTCCACAAGCCCCTGCCAGATGGTGCTGACTTCTCTTTGTGTACCGGTCCGGTACCGCCGGGCCACCGCCCGTCCACGGTCCTTACGGTAAACTCTGATAGGCCACTCCTGCAGACGGTCACCACCGTCTGCCAACCTTGCTGATCCGTCCGGGCCACACACCCGGACCAACTTCAGTCTGCTCAACTGCTACTATCCTTCCTTCCACTTTCACTTCCAAACTGCACTCCTCTCCAAACTGCACTGACTGCTTTTCCTGCCTCCAGGACTGTGAACTCCTCGGTGGTCGGGGCCAACCGCCTGGCCCACCCTCTGGTGTGATCATCAGCCCCTGGAGGAAGGCAACAAGGGTTTTAGTCTGACTTAGGTGTGCCTGACCGGGAGTGTGGGGTGTGTTGGTGTTGTTCTGTGGCCCCTGGCTTGTCCAGGGCGCCACATTTGCACCCCTACACCGGAGCCCTACTGTACCTTCACATGCCTCTATATATCAATTCATTCTGAGTTTGTTGGATTCTACAACCTTTGTTTTATTTCCACAATGCCCGACCACTTACTATGAAGATCTTCTTGAGTAAAGGCTGCTTTACACGCTGCGACATCGCTAGCGATCGCACTTGCCCCTGTCGTTTGTACGTCACGGGCAAATCGCTGCCCTTGGCGAACAATATTGGAGCTACATGTCACACGTATTTAGCTGCCTAACGACGTCGCTGTGGCAGGTGCACAACCTCTTTTCTAAGGGGGCGGTTCGTGCGGCGTCACCGGCAGGCGTCCAATAGAAGCAGAGGGGCGGAGAGCAGCCGCAGGAAAGTCACTCCCACTTCTTTGCCGGAGGATGCAGGAACGCTGTTGTTCGTCGTTCCTGGGGTGTCACATGTAGCGATATGTGCTGCCTCAGGAACGACAAACAACCTGCGTCCAGAACGAGCAACGATATTTTGAAAATGAACGATGTATCAACGATGTGGTGAGTATTTTAGATCGTTAGTGGTCGCTCGTACGTGTCACACGCAACGACGTCGCTAACTAGGCCGGATGTGCGTCACGAATTCCGTGACCCCAGCGACATCTCGTTAGCGATGTCGTTGCATGTAACGGGGCCTTAAGTCTCCACTTCCTCTATAAACTTTGGATCGTCCATCTGCTGTTTAATATAAATTGATATGATATTCGTTGTTTAGCCCATGCAGGTTTCTCCATTTCTGCGTTCAGTGACCTGAGGCGCCCTGTATCGGTACGCTTGTCCGTCTGTTATCTTAGCTCTCCCAGGCCACACCACTTTATTTTTTTAGGCTTAATTGCCTTTTAATGGATATGCCTGCTTACTGCGCCTGACTATCTAAAATACACCGGTCATGCAGTTTACTTCAGGGGCGTCAGCATTCGGCAGGCAGTGGTTGATTGATTGTACATTAATGTTGTGTGGTGACGGAAGGTGCTTTCAATTAAGTAGGCTAAAGCGTAAATCTTGAGTAGGATTAGAGTGTGGTCATTTTTCAAGGACATTTTATTTTGACTATATGTAATAGACTTCAATGGCCCTTTATTATCGAATCTATTTTCATATAGTTGATTGTACTACCAAGTAGCCAGGGCAAAGTTATGCTGCTAGGAAACACAATTTTGTTCTAATGATGGTTAATGATTACAATGATGACTCTATGTAAGAGTTAAAGGGAATCTGTCACCAGGTTTTTGCTACTCCGAAAGCGACATGATGTTGGGGCAGGGACTCCGATTCAAGCAATGTCACTTACTGGGCTGTGTTGTATTTTTTTTTTTTTTTATAAAAATCCCTGTTTTATCTATTGCCTTTCTAACAGTTCTGTGAATGCTGAGCTCTGTGTATAACAATAATAATAATAATTATTATTATTATTATTATTATTAATGCTGAGCTCTGTGTGTAACTTCATCTCCACCACTGATTGGCAACTTTGTGCCTATGCATGGTGTACACAGCTGCTAATCAGTGATGGGGCTGGATTATACAGAGCTCATAAATATGGAGGGATAAATGGCAGCAAGATTACTAGTCCTTTAGTGATAACCTTCTGTTGATAAAACAGTGATTTTATCAAAACAGGAAATGGCCCAGTAAGTGACACATTGCTGTAATCAGGGTCTCCGTCTCTACATTTTGCTGCTCTCAGATTGTGGCAATTTACTTTAAGGAACTATAATGAATGTGTACATGTAACATTTTTACCTGAAGATAAAATTGATTTTTCTGTTTGATCAGAGACATTCAGTCGCATGCTCTAAAAGTAGGGAGCGCTGTAAGGAAAGACATTGTCGTACTGAACCTGGTAATGAATTCTTTGTAAATACATCTATTATCTCCAAAGGACAACTCTTTTGTTATAATAAACTCTGTGAAACTCCTAAAATGCTGGAGGATATCTATCTTGCTTCTTCTGTTCTCATTTCTGGAGAAAATATACAGAGAATAGACTTGTACTGCACGACTGTAAATTTAGCTTAATGTTTTCATAGTCACTGCCGAGATTTTTGTGCTAATGCCTAATAAGCTTGTGTTTAGGCCACAGTCAGACGTCTATTTTTGACACATGCATGCTCTCTATCCTTAGTTTTCATGGATAGAATACATACCCATTATAATCTATGTATTTGTTCAAATCTGTAATGTTTTTATGGCCCGTGTCCTCAAAAAAAAAATCAAAAAAAAAATCATGTAAACATGTCCACCTTAGATTGGCATCTCAGATCAAAATTAGCCATATTGGTCTATCTGTCTGTAAAAATCAATGACCGCACAGGATTGGCATCAGTGTAACGTCCGTGTGAGTCCTTGATTAACATTACAATGACTAGAAGACTTGGTGTGTGTGTGTGTGTGTGTGTGTGTGTGTGTGTGTGTGTGTGTGTGTGTGTGTGTGTGTGTGTGTGTGTGTGTGTGTGTGTGTGACATACACTGTATTTCTTCGAGGTGTATGCTGATAACTGCAATCAAAAGTCAGTCGTTAGTTTCTCTTGTATAACTACAGTATTTCTGTGTTACGTGATCTAAATCAGACGTGCATATTTGTCACTGTGTAGACTCAGTATTTCACTATGAAGCTGTATCTTTGAGATGCCCTGTATGATGTGAGCAATCCCCATTGGCTTCAGTGCATTATTTGGATTAGACTTATGAGCTACTATTGACTAGACCAGTGGTTCTTAACCTTTTTATCCTTGGGATCTACATTCGACTTTGAGAGAAGGCTCAGTGGTTAGCACTTTAATCTTGCATTGCTGGGGTCTTGGGTTCAAAGCCCACCAAAGACATCTGTAAGGAGTTTGTATGTTCTCGTATTTGCCTGGGTTTCCTCCGGGTTCTCCGGTTTCATTCTAGTGTACAAAGACATACAGATAGGGATTCTAGATTGTGAGCCTCAATGGGGGGACAGTGATGTTAATGTATGTAAAGTGCTACGGAATATGTTAGTGCTATATAAAAATAAATATTATTATTATTATCATAGTATCATAGTTTTTAAGGTTGAAGGGAGACTCTAAGTCCATCTAGTTCAACCCGTAGCCTAACATGTTGATCCAGAGGAAGGCAAAAAAACCCCCAATGTGGCAAACAAGTTCCAATGGGGAAAAAATGTCCTTCCTGACTCCACATACGGCAATCAGACTAGTTCCCTGGATCAATACCCTGTCATAAAATCTAATATACATAACTGGTAATATTAAATTTTTCAAGAAAGGCATCCAGGCTCTGCTTAAATGTTAGTAGTGAATCACTCATTACAACATCATGCGGCAGAGAGTTCCACAGTCTCACTGCTCGTACAGTAAAGAATCCTCGTCTGTGATTATGATTAAACCTTCTTTCCTCAAGACGTAGCGGATGCCCCCGTGTTTCAGTCGCAGGCCTAGGTGTAAAGAGATCTTTGGAAAGGTCTCTGTACTGTCCCCTCATATATTTATACATTGTGATTAGATCCCCCCTAAGCCTTCGTTTTTCCAAACTAAATAACCCCAAGTTTAATAACCTGTCTTGGTATTGCAGCCCACCCATTCCTCTAATAATCTTGGTCGCTCTTCTCTGCACCCTCTCCAGTTCAGCTATGTCCTTCTTATATATCAGTGACCAGAATTGTACACAGTATTCTAAGTGCGGTCGCACTAGTGACTTGTACAGAGGTAGAACTATATTTTTTTCATGAACACTTATACCTCTTTTAATACATCCCATTATTTTATTAGCCCTGGCAGCAGTTGCCTGACACTGTCCACTAAAGTGAAGTTTACCATCCACCCATACACCCAAGTCTTTTTCTGTGTCTGTTTTACCCAGTGTTCTACAATTAAGTACATAATCATAAATGTTATTTCCTCTACCCAAGTGCATGACCTTACATTTATCTACATTAAACTTTAATTGCCACTTCTCAGCCCAATCCTCCAATTTACATAAATCTCCCTGTAATATAAAAGTATCCTCCTCTGTATTGATTACCCTGCAGAGTTTAGTATCATCTGCAAATATTGAAATTCTACTCCGCATGCCCCCAACAAGGTCATTTATAAATATGTTGAAAAGAAGCGGGCCCAATACTGACCCCTGTGGTACCCCACTATGAACTGAGACCCAGTCCGAGTACGTACCATTAATAACCACCCTTTGTTTCCTATCACTGAGCCAGTTTTTAACCCAGTTACACATATTTTCCCCTATCCCCATTATTCTCATTTTATGTACCAACCTTTTGTGTGGCACCGTATCAAAAGCTTTTGAAAAGTCCATATACACAACATCCACTGCATTTCCCTGGTCCAGGCTTGAACTTACCTCTTCATAGAAGCTGATCAAATTAGTTTGACAGGATCGATCCCTCATAAACCCATGTTGATACTCTGTCATAAGGTTATTTTTCTTGAGATACTCCAGTATAGCATCTCTCAGGAAACCCTCAAGGATTTTACCAACCGTAGAGGTTAAACTTACCGGCCTATAATTTCCCGGCTCAGTTTTTGTCCCCTTTTTGAATATTGGCACCACATTTGCTATGCGCCAGTCCTGCGGTACCGACCCTGTTATTAAGGAATCTGAGAAGATTAAAAATAATGGTCTATCTATCTCAGAACTCAATTCCTGTAGTACTCTGGGGTGTATGCCATCCGGGCCCGGAGATTTGTCAACCATAGTGATTTCGAGGCGGCGGCGTACTTCCTGCTGGGTTAAGCAGGTAATATTCAAGGGTGAATTTATGGTATCACTGGTCATGTCATCTGCCATGGCATTTTCTTGTATAAAAACCGTAGAAAAAAAGTCATTCAGCAGGTTGGCTTTACCCTCATCCCCTTCCACCATTTCACCAAGACTATTTTTAAGGGGGCCAACACTATCGCTTTTCAGTTTTTTACTGTTTATGTAGTTAAAGAATATTTTAGGATTATTTTTACTTTCTCTCGCAATGAGTCTCTCTGTCTCAAACTTAACTAACTTAATTTGCTTTTTACATATTTTATTTAATTTTCTATAATTATATAATGCCTCATCACTACCTACCCTCTTTAATTCTTTTAAGGCTTTCTGTTTTTCTTTAATTGCTTCCCTTACAGCTCTATTTAGCCATAGGGGTTTCCTCCTATTTCTAGCATGTTTGTTCCCATAGGGTATATTTTCTGCACAAGCCCTATTCAGGATGCTCATAAAAGTCTCCCATTTGCTTTGTGTACTTTTATTACTTAGTACATCATCCCAGTTTATTGCACTAAGATCATCTCTCAACCGTTTAAAATTTGCTTTCCTGAAGTTTAGTGTAATTATTATTATTATTATTATTATGGTCGCAAGCCACATCCAGTCCCCCCCCCTCTGACCCCCATAACCACAGTAGTGACACTCCGAGCCAACCATAACCAGTTTGATGATCTCCAAATCTTTCCCACTGAAAGCAAATCTGAGACTTTGTGCCCCCCCATATAGGCAGTATATTTACATCCTAGGGTTCCCACTTTACCCCAATTCACTATTCCTATATTAGACCTACACCACATTGTGTCCAGCTTCCAATACCCTCTAATGAACAGTACCATCTCCAGTAACAGTAACATTATCATACAGTAGATGAACAGTTTCTTCTCCAGAAAGGCATATTTCTTTCACTCCCCTGAGTTCCCTGCAAGATCTGCTCTTCTGTGCTGGGCTATTCAGCAAAGTCACCATCTTGAGACCTTCTCTTCATAACTGGTTGCTAGACTTGGTGCTAATGTACCAACCTGGCAGACAGCGGCATGCCACACATCACGAGCCACAAGCCACATATTCAAGCTTCAACACATTTGGGGATTTGTATCATAAGCATTTCTGGTCAGGTTTCATCTTCTGCTGAAAAGGAGTGAATGTGTACAGTGGTTCTGCTATAATGGTCTACGTACACATTGGATTAAATCCTGATAGCAGTAAAATCAGCAGACCATAAGGGCAGTATGCCTTATCAATGATTAGTACTGTAGCCTAGCAGCCTGGAAATCCTGGGGTTAAATCCCACAGATGACCCAATCTGCGAGGACTTTGCATGTTCTTCCAGTGTTGTGTGGGTTTTCTCCTTGTACTCCCATTTCCTCTCACGCTCCAAAGACATATTGATAAGGAATTTGGACTGTAAGCCAATGGACACAGCAATGATAAAGTCCGTGAAGCGCAGTGCAATCAACCGCACTATATATGCGTTTACAATAATTTAACATGAAATGTCGGACCCATGTGACCTGCAGGTGATAAGCTGCTACTAGAAGTGTCAAGAACAGGTTTCTCTTCTCTAGCCATTATACACATCAAGCAGAGCTAAATATTCTTGTCTATGGGAAAGTCTGAAGATTGGGTACCAGCTCACCCACCCATCGGTCCATTTCTTTTTTACGTCTTAGGAATTTACGTGTTCATGATTAAAATTAGATTTTCCTCTACATGTGTGTGTATATACAACAGGTGAAAATAGTATTGAACACATCACCAATCTTCTAAGTGAATACATTTTTAAAGGTGCTATTGACATGAATTTCTTACCAGTTGTCAGTAACAACCCATCCAATCCATACAGGCAAAAATATCAAACCATAGATTTCCATAAATTATGTAATACAGTGGAACCTCGCTTAACGAGTAACCCAGTTAATGAGAATTTTGCTTAACAAGCAAAGCTTTCGGTAAATTTGTAACTCTGTTTACAGGAAAGCTTTGCTGTACGAGCAAAATACTCACCGCACACACTTCCGGTTCCGTACATCCACCGCGCTCTGACCCGCTCTTGCAGTCCACACAAACACACACAAACACACACGCACACACACACACACACACATACAGTATTATGCTCACCTTACCTTCCGTTCCACCGCCGATCTCATGGTTTTTGTAGTTCGCCGGCTCATCGCGACGAGGGAGGAATCTTCGTGGTGAACTACAAGACCCAGGAGGCTGGCGATGGAACAGAAGGTAAGGTGAGCATAATATGTGTACCTTCAGTTCCATCGCCGGCCTACTGGGTCCTGTAGTTCACCGCTCCAGGATGTGTATCGGCAAGCATGGCGACAAGGCAGGAACTTCGGCTGTCAGACGCTACTCAAAGGCAGCACGCTGGGTGCGGAAGTTCCTCCCTCGTCGTGATGGTTACCCGATACAGAGCCCGTACCGGAGAACAGCAAGTCCCAGGAGACCAGCGATGGAACGGAAGGTAAGGTGAGCATAATGTGTGTGTGTTTGTGTGTGTGTTTGTGTGTGTGTTTGTGTGTGTGTTTGTGTGTGTGTTTGTGCATGTGTGGAATGGCACAATAGGTGACCAGGATGGGACATTTAACAAGTTGTGGAAGGAATTGTCTGCATTGTAATGATTTCCTATGGGAAATCTTGCTTTGCTGAACAAGTAACTTGGTTTACAAGCACACTCCCAGAACGGATTGTTCTCGTTAACGAAGGTTCCACTGTAATGAGAAATGACACAGGGGAAAGTATTGAACACATGAAGAAAAAGAGAGGTGCAAAAAGCCATGGAAAGCCATGTCATCAGCTGAAATCTATCAGTAATTAGAAAGTAATCCTGCCAGTTTCTGAAAAATATCAACTGGTTCAACTAATGGCCTATAAAAAGATGTCTCATTACCAAGGTGCCACGCAAGATAAACAGTTAAAAGCAGAAGTTTACCTCTGCTCTCTATAAAGACACATCTGCATGTTTTTCTCACTATCTGACATGAAATATAAATAAACCTTTCCCATTTTAGGTCAATTAGGAAACAAAATTATGTATATTTGCCAAATGGCAGAATGAGAGAAAATGTTTTAAGGCATTTTTATTAATTTCTGCAAAGTTAAAAATTTACATTCGTTTCATTAGGATTTGGTACCATTGCCCTTACACTGTATGACTTGGTCAAATGTTTTGGATATCCTTCCACAAGCTTCTCATGATAGTTGGTAGGAATTTGGGCCCACTTTTCCTGACAGAACTGGTGTAACAGCCATGTTTGTAGGTTGCCTTGCTCACACCAGCCTTTTCAGCTTTGCCCATAAATTTTCAATAGGATTGAGATCAGGGTTTTGTGATGGCCACTCCAAAACATTGACTTTGTTATCCTTAAGCCACTTTGTAACTAATTTCTGCCCAAGCTTTAAGTTCCTGGCTGATGTCTTGAGATGCTAATTCAGTATTGCCACATAATCTTCTTTCCTCATGATGCCATCTATTTTGTGATGTGCACCAGTCCCTCCTACAGCAAAATAACTTCACAACATGATGCTGCCAATCCCGTGTTTCACAGTTGCTATGGTGTTTTTAGGCTTCAAAGCTTCTCCCTTTTTCCTCCAAACGTAATGATGGTCATTATGGCCAAACAGTTCAATTTTAGTTTTGTCAGACCACAGGACATGTC